>NC_053026.1:51320629-51620629 GCF_003073215.2 Triticum urartu | reverse complement strand
GGATTGGACCGAGACTTGCCAAGTGGCCTTGGTTTACTACCGGTAGACCGCCTGTCAAGTTTCATACCATGTGGACTTCGTTTGATGCTCCAACGGTTTACCGAGGGACCGAGAAGGCCTCGTGTGTGTTGCAGCCCAACACCCTTCCAATTTGGCCCAAAACCCACCAAACCCCTCTCCATCATCTAGAGCGTTCGATCACGATCGCTTGGCCGAAAACCACACCTTATTTGGACTCTCCTAGCTCCTCCTATGCCTATAAATAGGTCCTCCTCCGAAATTCACGGGTCTTCGTCCCTCCTAACCCTAGATCAGCTCCACCTCGCCGCCGGACGCGTCCGATTTGGACCGGACGTTATCCGCCCGCCGCCGCCGACCTACTAGACGACGCCATGTGTCCCGGGCGCGCCCACATCGCCGCCGGCCCGCCAGGCCCGCGCGGGGCCCTCCGCGGCCCGCGAGCCCGCACCGCCACGCCGCCTCCTGCGCCCGGCCGCGCGCACCCACCGCCGACGAGCTCCGCACCGCCGCCCGGTCGCCATTCTGCCGGCCGCCGCCTCACCTACCATCGCCGCCGCGCCGCGTCGGCTCCAGCGCCACCCGCACCTCGCCGCCCGTCCTCTCCTCCACTCCGGCAAGCCGCCGGCCTCCTCCACGCCAACTCCGGCCGCCTCCCTCGCGAACTCCGACGATCGACGAACTCCGGCGAGCGCATCGGTTCCCGTGCAAGATCTGGATCTTGAGGTTGACCTAATCTTGCCCGAAACCCTAGATATTTTGGCATATTTCATCCTATCGTATCTTCGCACCCGTAGCTCCGTTTTGGGCGTGTAGCATATCAAAATGTTCGTCTCAAAGAGTACATCATTTTATCTCATTGCATCATTTTCATTTGAGCTCACCTTGATGCCCGAAATGCTTTTGGAAGAGAGCTATTTGAGTTAATTGTCAGATCTGCTGCACCAAATAGCTATTTGTCATTTTTGCCATGATTAATGTGTGCATGATATGCTCCTGAGTTCTACATGAGGTTTGTTATATGCTTTGCTATCTTTACATAGGTGCTTACCATGTATTTTTGTGATATGTGTGGTGAGTAGCACAAGCTTGCAAAGCAGTGCATTCGTTAATGCTGATTTCAGGGACTTAGAATTTCACTAAGTCCTTGATCTGATTTTATCAATATGCCATATGTTCATGTTGTTTCCTAGTGATCCGTGCCTATTTTGAGGATGATCAGTAAGGATGATTTGTTAACCTTGTGGTGGTATATCCATATGTGCCTTTGTTTGCATCTATGGAGCAACCTAGCTTGAGTTAATCGAGCTCTACTTTTGCTATTTCGTGAATCCTGGCAGATTGTCTACTTGTTAGCGATTTTGCCGAGGATGTTGTTGTTGATCCGTGCATGCTATGTTGTTGTTCTTGCCATGGCTAGCTTATATGATATGTATTCTTGATGGGTGTTTGCTTGGTTTGTCATGCATTGCTCTGTAGTGAATGCATCGGGCTCGTAAACATGCCTACTTGTCAACAGATTTGCATGTTCCAGTTTTTCTCCAAGTCTGAGATCTGGTTATGTTTTTGCCATGTTCACATGCTTGCAATTGTATTTTATGATCCCTTTTGGCTCAAGGTCACTAAGGGACTTTTGTTAAGATCTTTGAGTAGCTCCATGCCATGCCTTGCTTTGCCATGTTAAGTTCCTGTAGCATATAGTTATCGTGCTCCAAAGTGTGCTACCTGATCTGAAATTCCAGACTTGTGTTAATTTCACTAAGTCTGAAACCTGTTTATCATTTGCATTTTTGCCATGCTTGTTTGAACCTGTTAATGGATGAATTGGCCATGGATCAGTGTTAATCTTTTGTCAAGCATTATGAGTGGATCCCAGCCATGTATTTTGTTGTCATGTTTGAGTGCTGTAGCATAATTATCTTGATGCATTTAGATGGCTACTTGCTGTTTATCGCAGATCGGTGCCATATTTGTTTTGCTTGCCATTTCCAAACCGTGCATCCGATTTCGGTGTTCTTTATATCGATTTCAACCGAAATCACCTCACCTTTATAGTGGCACTCTTGGATTTCCAAGTTGAGGCAGGGTTCTATCTTTCCTTGTCAAATCTTGCATATGTAGCACATATCGCATCCCGCATAGCATACCATGTTTGCATCATGTTGTTTGAGCTTTGCACGTGGTTGATTGTGTTCCTTTTGCTTGTTTGTCTTGTTTGGGTAGAGCCGGGAGAAGAGTTCTCTAACGAGGAGCCCGTTGAGTTTGTTTTCGAGGATCCAGTCAACTCTGACAACTTTGCAGGCAAGATGATCATACCCTCGAAATCACTTCTATCTTTGCATGCTAGATGCTCGCTCTTTTGCTATGCCTATGCTACGATGCCTACCACTTGCTTATCATGCCTCCCACATTGCCATTTCAAACCTCTAACCCACCATGTCCTAGCAAATCGTTGATTGGCTATGTTACCACTTGGAGATTGTTCCTTGTTGGAACTTTGTTTATTTGTTGGGATATCACTATATTATCTTGTTATCTTAATACATCTATATACTTGGTAAAGGGTGGAAGGATCGGCCTTTTGCCTAGTGTTTTGTTCCACTCTTGCCGCCCTAGTTTCTGTTATATCGGTGTTATGTTCCCGGATTTTGCGTTCCTTACGCGGTTGGGTGATAATGGAAACCCCTTGACAGTTCGCATTGAATAAAACTCCTCCAGCAATGCCCAACCTTGGTTTTACCATTTGCCACCTAGCCTCTTTTTACCTTGGGTTTCCGGAGTCCGAGGGTCATCTTATTTAACCCCCCCCCCTGGGCCAGTGCTCCTCTGAGTGTTGGTCCAAACTAGAGCCCCTTGCAGCGCCACCTCGGGGAAATTCGAGGGCTGGTTTTAGTTGTACAGATTGCTTATTCGAGTGTGCCTTGAGAACGAGATATGTGTAGCTCCTATCGGGATTTATCGGCACATTCGGGCGGTGTTGCTGGATTTGTTTTATCTTTGTCGAGGTTGTCTTGTAGAACCGGGATACCGAGTCTGATCGGAATGTCTTGGGAAAAGGTTTATCCTTCGTTGACCGGGAGAGCTTGTGATGGGCTAAGTTGGGACTCCCCTGCAGGGTTTTGAACTTTCAAAAGCCGTGCCCGCGGTTATGGGCAGATGGGAATTTTTTAATGTCCGATTGTAGATAACTTGAACCTTAATTTAATTAAAATGAATCAACTACATGTGTTACCATGATGGTCTCTTCTCGCCGGAGTCCGGGAAGTGAACACGGTGTTGGAGTAATGTTTGCCATAGGTTGATCTTTAGTTCTTCGTTCGTGCTTTGCCTTCTCTTCTCGCTCTCTTTTGCGAACAGGTTAGCCACCATATATGCTAGTCGCTTGCTGCATGCTCCACATATTACCTTGCCTTTCCTATAAGCTTAAATAGTCTTGATCGCGAGGGTGCAAGATTGCTGAGTCCCCGTGACTCACAGATTACTTCCAAACCAGATGCAGGGCCCGATGACTCCGTTCCAGATGATGCGCTTGAGCTCAAGTGGGAGTTCGACGAAGACTCACGCCGTTACTATGTGTCTTTCCCTGATGATCAGTAGTGGTACCCAGTTGGGGCGATCGGGACCATGTCGCTTGTTGGGGTTGATCTTTTATTTTGGTACCGTAGTCGGACCATGAGTGTATTGGATGATTGTAATGTTATTCATGTACTTTGTGTGACATGGCGAGTGTAAGCCAACTATGTACATTTCCCCTTATTATCTATTTACATGGGTTGTTGTGAAGATTACCTTACTTGCGACATTGCTTTCAATGTGGTTATGCCTCTAAGTCGTGCTTCGACACGTAGGAGCTATAGCCGCATTGAGGGCGTTACAAATGGGCACGCCCACATGCTTGCAAAAGTTGGGATCATTTTAAGGATGCACAAAAAGGCCATATTGAACGGAGTGTGTTTAGATAGGTTAGAAGACCCCGTGTGAGAGCACCTTGTTTCTTTACATCCTTCTAATGGCCTCAATTATTTTCTATGGCCCTGTATGACCAATTCAAGGCACCAAGCGAGTTTTTTAAGTTTTAGACAAGTTATGCATTTTGTGGAGTTTTCCGGTGAAAAAAGCCAATAGATGGCCAAGCATGTCGCCACGTGCATACTATGTCGGAAGTCATTCAAAGCAGGCATGGATGCCTGACATGGCCATGCCCACCTGCTTGCAAAAGTTAAGGCCAGTCTTGAGATTTAAAAAAAATCATGTTCAATGGAGAGTGTTCGGGTAGGCCAGAAGGTTCGTTAAAAAAAATTAAACCACATTCTATGTAAAATTAACGAAACGGTTGCATGTCAAAAGCTATGCATCCACCTCTCGTCAAATAGAGAAATTTCTGTCGAATGAGCAAGAACCATATCAAATTTGAACTACAACTTATTCATAGTTTGCTCTTTATAAAATTAATTTCAGGTGCAAAAGTAGTCATTTCATTAGAGATTCACCAGGACTTCTACATGATTCCACTTATAACTGCGAATGATCAAGCGGGGGGGAGTTCAGCGCGCGGGTCGCTGGTTAGCGACCAGCGTACCCCCCCCCCCCTCACGCGCTGGTCTTTTCATGGGTTGGTTTTTGTTTCTTTTTTATCTTTTATGTTCCTTCATCTGTTTTCTTTTTCGTTTTTTCTTTTCTGTTCTGTTTTATTTTTCATGTTGATTCTTGTTTTTTCAATTAGCGAAAACCTTCTAAAATCATGAATATTTTCTAAAATCACGAAAATTTTATGAAATGATGAACATTTTTAAATTGACGAAGATATTTTCAAAATCATTAACTATTTTTTTACAAATTTATGAACGTTCTCTTGAATCGTGAATATTTTTTGAAATCATAAGCAGTGCTAAAATTCATGAACAAATTGTCAAAATGATGACCATTTTGTACAAATGCATGAGCATTCTCCTAAAATGTCAATATTTTTTGAATTTGTGAACATTTTTTGAAATCATGAACATTGTTTGAATCATTAATATTTTTAAAATTCATGAACAAGTTTCCCGAAATCATGAACATTTTTAAATTCATGACCATCTTTAAAAATTTGTGAAGATTCTCTTGAATCGTGAATATTTTTCAAATTCGCTTTTTTTAAATCATGAACGTTTTTGTAATTCATAAAAAAATTGTGAACATTTTTCACAAATTCATTGATGTTCTCTTAAACCGTGAACATTTTTAATATTCCTGAACAATTTTTTGAAGTTGTTAACGTTTTGAGTTCATGATTTTTTGAAGTTGAACTTCTTTTTTGATATTTGGAACTTTCTGATAGCCTGAATTATTGATTTTTTTTGGGAAAAACTAATAATGGTAAAAAAACAGGGAGGGTGCGAGCGGGTTGCCGAATAGGAGATCCCATCATGCCGCTAGGATAAATGTGGCCCATGTCAACCATTGGGTGTTGCCCTACACGTTTTTGGAAAAGTTCTATGGTCCAGCACAGACTACGTGACTACAAAAGAAACTCTTCTTATATTTTTTAGGGAAAGCGAAGCTTTATAACTTAACGGTGCATGGGCATATCACCCGAAACACAAAGCGACACTTGGGGCGGTACATCAAGTGCCAAGAAACAGACTCACTTGGTAGACAAACACGCCCAAGCTAGGCTAACTCATATGCTGCAGTATTAGCTTGACGACGGCAAAACCCTACATCTATGTGCGAAAACCACATCTTGAGCTGAAGCTTTGAGTCCTCGATGCTCGCCGCATAGGGTGTGGAGTCCACTCTCGTAAAGTCAAGAGCTTCTTGCAGAAGCTTGGAGTCCGGCTCGAAGATCATCCGAAGTGCCCCAGATCTGCCGCCATGTTAATGGCCTCTGTCTTGCCTGCCCGTGCCTGGACAACATCCCCCACCTCAACTCGTATGACTACTCCCCAAGTGACAAAATCATCTCCGGGTCTATATTTGGATCACACAACTTATATCAGTGTAGTGGTTACGATTAGTGAGGGCGTGGGTTCGATCCTCCTCACAGCATATTTATTTTATCGTTCGCTGGTTCACTTGGGGTGGGCCTTGCACGTGGGTCCCAGTTGTCAGGGTCGGTGGGGAGTATTATACATACACAAGCGCCTCAGGGCCGAAGCGTTTTTTGAAATCATAATATTTCTAAATTTAAAATCCATGCCAACATGAAACGAATTGCAGCATAGAACCATTCCTATATCAAGCAACTCGATAAAGCACAAATTTACATAATCAAATTATAAGAGCATCTACAACCACCGGACCTCTTAACCCGCCTCATACGCCCGGGTACACTACTAGGGAAAAGCCTAGCAGCAGCGCGGGTTTTGGATCTATTAGTAGCGCCGGTCCCCGCGCTACTAATAAGGCGCTACAACTAACATATAGCAGTAGCGCCTGTTGTCCCACGCTACTGCTATACATGAATAGCTATAACGCTCTTTAGAAAAGGGCGCTGCTGATATTATCTGCAGCGCTGTTTACTGGGAAGCGCTACTGGTAAGGCGGCGCTACTGCTAAATTTCCCCCCCTCGCTACTACTAGTTTTATTAGTTTTTTTCCCTGCATATTTGTTTTGTATTTGAATAGGCTTTATACAATAATCTTTAGCATATTATACACATACAAATGTAATCATAGCATATACATACAATTAGTCTCATCAAATCATGTCATCATCATAATCATCATCCAACACAAAGTTCGATACATCGTCATCCATCTAAACAATGATATATGCGAGAAGAGCTATCACTTTGAGTACATGAGTTCGTATCCCTCTCTCGCATTAGCGTGAACCTAAACTAACTACTGTCTGTCGCTCGGAAATTGGAAACCGGTACACCTGGGCCTGACACTCCGGCCACTTGTCGTATATATACTCCTGGCGTAGCACTTCTTCGCCATCTATGATCTATGCACCTGCATCATCACATGAGTCGATGATATGCAACATATATAGTTGAGCAACAGAAAGAGACAGACTTGGCAAAAATAGAAACAACATATCATAAGCATAAATAACAAAGTTCATCGTACCCCAAAATGCCCTAACTAGAGTGATTTTCGCTAGTCGAGGAGGAGGACGGTTTAATTACATCACAAATAAAGTTTCACCGTGCATAATTCAAAGTTTTTTCATACAGAAAATATGGACTAAACGGACACATTGTCATATATCGACAATCACTCCAACATGTCGTTCCATCCATCCAAGTCAGGGAGATAGTCCTTGAGCTTAGTGAAAGGCTTCATGTCGAGACGCTGAGAAGCTATCCATGTTCGGACGTCTTCCCGCGACATTTGTCCTTCTCCGTAGAACATCCCTGTTTTTCCGACGACCTCCTTCATGATGATTTGGGCAAGTTCGCGCTGGATGTTATAGAACTCAGCTCGAAGTCGATGATCCTCGATATCTCCTATGTCCTTTGCCCATTGCAGAATATGGGCATCGCCGGATCTAGTGACATGCGAAGGTTCTGGTGATCCCGTCTGTACTCCAGCATGTGGTGTAGGACATAGAATCCATCATTAAGAGAATCGTTCGGTTGCTGGATGCAGCAGAAGTCGGTCTTATGGCCGAAGGTGGCCCTGCCGCCCCTTGTCTTCTTGTCCCTGACCTCTTCACCCCTTACTTGGTAGTAAAACATAGCACTGTGGAGAACATCCTTGATGTGGGTGTAATCCTTTTTGTGAATATTCTTCGACGAGTCCAAGTTAAGAGCGTGGGAGAATCGGGGGTAGAGGATGATGAGGACGACACGCCCACCGCTGCGCAAAATAAGTACACCTTAAATTAATTAGCCTCCCCCGTGCAAATGAATGATTGAAATCGAATGAAGGATAGCAGCGCGGATGACTTACACGGGATGATAAGGCACGAGAATCGCCTCCTTGTCCTTATTGGCGAGCATGAAATTGATGATGTAATCCCTCGCGTATTCACGGTGCTTTGCGTAGACTCCCAAGAAGCCCTCGTGCATGTAGTACGGGTCAGCGACACAGATATGAGATATCTGCTCAACTCCGATGATGTAGTTCATGTGCAAGGCATAAAGGTGGACAAACGTAAAATCCAGCTTCTTCACGTGAAACATGTCGAATATGTAATCGAATCGGAGGAAGAATTTATCCGCGGGGAAGCTGTCGACGTATGACATTTGCCGCGGAACGTTAACCACGTAGAGTGGGTATCCTGGATCTTTCGAGGCGATGAGGCATTTCTCTACCCGTAGCACATCGTCATGAAGTCTCCTTAGATCGCCGAATCTGGCCCGTAGCGCTGTTGCAGGTAGGATTGGTTGACCGGGGATATGCCATTTATCCGCATCGGAGATATCTATACGGTCCTGAAGCCGAGGCTGCTGAGGCGGCTGGATCATAGAATCAGCTTTTTTGCCTTTTCTCGCTCTCTTCCTAGATTTCTTTACTACCGGAAGGTCGTCCATAATACGTTGAGACGGCAATTCAGGCACCGACTCATGACGCTCAAACCCTGAGGAGGCGCCAGTATAGACATACTGTTCAGCGCCATCGTCGTCCTCATCCTCATCCATGGCGACGTCATCAGCGACTAATGGAGCCTCCTCCTTACCCCGTTCGCTATCACCCAACCCGACACCCGACGCTAATTGGGTAGGTGGGGTGTTGATGTTCATACCTTGCTGAGGCTGCGTGCTCGTGGGTGTGCTCCCGGCCGCCTCCAGACGAAGCAGACTCTTTGGCCACAACAGGACCCACCCATTGCAACAATCACCAAGCCGCCGCGATGTCTCGTCGTCATCCCCCGCTAGTATTGGAGGAGGCAAATTCTCATGGCCCGGTTTGACACTGGCCACGGAAACCTTGAAGACGTTCGGGGGATCGGCCGGCTGTGGAACAATGGTTCCTTCGGCTTCATTATCGTCGCCTTTCCCACGTCCACCTTCTGGTCGCCGATGGTGTACAATATGGTGCACGGGGTTTTGTCGGCCTGCAAAGAAAAGTCTGCGATGTGAGACATCCGAAAGGCAACGAAAACGGGAGGTTATGCATTTATATTGAAGGGGGCCGGTGTGACAGATACCGTGAGGGCGTCGAGCTCAGCCAAAGACGAAGCACCACCGAGCACGTCTGGTGCGGGAGCAGGTGCGGGAGCCAGTGCGAGAGCAGGTGCGAGAGCAGTTGCTGGTGCAACGCTAGTCGAGCTGCTCCCCAAGAAGTCAGCAAGGGGAAAGTCCTCTGCATTTTTTTTCTGGATGTTGCCTTGTCCAAGTGAAAACGCCGGTCACCAAGGAAGTAGACAAATCTGCAACCACCTGTTTTGCGGCAGCTACCGCTATTGCGACTGTCTGAGATGATTTCTTCTCAACCGCAATCTCAACCTTCTTGTCGATGTTTTCTTAAGTTAACCTCCGTCTTTCCTTTCTCTCCTCCGTGGTCTCACGGTAGTACTTCTTCCACGTGGCGCCGTCTCCAACACCGTGCACACATCCATACGACGGTCGAGTATCCACCGGTTGTCGTTTCAATATGTTCAACGCTCGATTGAATGGAGTGTCTCACTTGGGCCTCACCATTGCCTCAGACGGCGAGTCACTTTCGGCCGCAATCCGGTGCTGCTCTCTCTGCAAAAGGCACAAGGATCGTTTACAAATATGACTAACGTGTGCAATCGAATTGATCAGAAACTAAAATTACCAACAGTCTCATGAACTCCGTAATGACCGGTTTTGTCTCGTAAACCTTCTTCACTGGGTCCCAACGGTGCCGGGCCCTGAGGACGTCACGCTCCTGCGGGACGGTGAAATCCGCCAAGGGGTCTGGGATGTGCAGACTCGCGGATTCCGCGTCCTCCTTGGCCCATTTGGACCTTTTTCCGCCGTAACCACGGCTTCCGAGGTGGCGGCTCCCAATGTTCCTCTCTTGAAGCCCCTTCATGTACTTAGACTTTTTTGGCAGCTTCGACCTCGCAAGCCTCCTTAAATATTTGAAACTGCTCTTCCATGATTGTCGGATTATCCTTTACAATCTCGGAGTAGGGTTCCTTCTTGTCGATGATCTTTGCTTTCACTTGATTTTTCCAGGCGGCCAACGCGTCGCTAAACTTGGTCATGGGGTGTTTGTTTATCTTCTTCATTGCCGGGTCCTCATCTGGATCTTTATAATCCTTCTCATTCCGGCCCGGGAACAAGAATATCTGGTGAAACTTCTTTAGGAGGGAGCTCCTCATATTTTCTATCTTCTGTAGTTTCTCATCGTTGATGGTGGTGGTTGTCCATACGATGCAGCCTATCTGATTGTTGTAGCATCGACGCGCTTCCTCGGGCGCCTTTGGCTCAAAATTGTCGGCGTCCACCTCCGTGACCACCAGTCTAGTAGTCCTGAGTTTGTTAGGAGGCCGTTGCCTCTTTGCTTTCGGTTCTACACCGGCTCCGCTCCCCGAGGCAGCGCCGGTCTCAGTCTCAGGGCCGGTCTCGATGCCGGTCTCAGTCTCAGCGCCGGTCTCGATGCCGGTCTGAGTCTCAGCGCCGGTCTCAATCTCAGTCTCGATGCCGGTCTGAGTCTCAGCGCCGGTCTCGATGTCGGCAAGGCTAAAAAAATCGTCTGCCGCCCGGTAGACGTCGTCACATTCACCAGAACCCTGTCCTTCATCATTGCTAGCCATGTTTCCTATGATTAAATCTAGTCAATTAATTCTAGACCTAATAAAATGAATAATGACATAAAAAGGCCTATTGTTTTGTAGGAACGTTGACTCCTTCCCGGTGCGGCAAATCCCGGGCACTCGATATGTCCTAGTTTGTAGCACAAGTCATGCCGAAATTTACAAAAAATTTCGGCATGACCTTCGCTAAAAAGTGGACAAATCAAGAACCTGAATTTTGCCGGAACGGAAATGAATCAACATTCTGGCAAAACATAGGCCACTCGGTTTCATTCCCTGGAAACAACAAAAGGCCACTTGGGCACAATCGAACCACTTCAATGTCGATTATGATCAATGAGCAAACACAATTGAGGATTTTTCATATATCATGACCACTTAAAATTTGCATCTCCTAGTGTATGAAGCCTAGAACTCAAATTATGAACCTAGAACTCAAATTATGTCCTATATTTTTGTCCTAATAAAAATTCACTAAAAATTAAGAACCTACTAGACTTGCAACACTAATAGAAATTTATATTTTTATATTGATTTTTTCTCTAAACTAAATCCTACCACCCTAGTTAACATCTAGTTAAACCTTACTTTCCTAACATTTGTAATTAAACACTACAACCCTAACCCTACTGCCCTAGTTAAGCATATACAATTTTTTCCTACGGCGAGGGAGGCAGGGGCATCTCTGTCAAATTAACCTAACTAAATTCTTTTCCTAACTAAATTAACCTAACTAATTTAGAGATAGAGAGAGAGGAGGGGTGGGGGCTTACAGAGGATGGCTCCGGTGGTGGCGCGGGAGGCAGTGGTGGCGAGGGAGGCGGGGGCGTCTCCGCTAACGGCGAGGGAGGCAGTTGCGTCGAGGGAGGCTCCGATGGCGTTGATGAGGCCGCGCGGCTCCGGTGGCGTTGGGGGCAGCTCCGGTGGTGTCGATGGCGCGCAGCTCTGGTGGCTCCGGGGAAGTCGACGTCGGCAGGAGACGGCGGCGAAGTGGGGCAATGGTGAATTGGGCAGACGGCGGCGGGGTGGGTCGAGGGATTTGGGGGAGAAGTGATGGCCGGGGGGAAACGATTTTTTGGTTAAGTCAAACTTAGCGGTAGCGCGTTTCGCGAAACACGCTATAGCTAAGTTAGCTATAGAGATTTTTCGCAAAACGCGCTACTGCTATAGCTATGTAATTTCCTTCATCTTTCTTATTTCCTTTTCTGTTTCTACAGCGGGGGTCTAGGAAACGCGCTGCAGCTACGTTAGCTATAGCGCCTCTTACGAACAAACGCTACTGCTACGTCTTTCTCCTTTTTCCGCTTTCTCATTTATTTTGCTCTACATTTTATTTTTTCCTTTCTCCTTTTTCTATTTATTTCTTTTTCATTTACTTTTCCATTTGTTTTTTATTTTATTTTATTTACATTAGCAGTAGCGCTCTCTGCGCGAAACGCGCTGCTACTTATGTGCTAGCGGTAGCGCGCTTTCCTCAAGACCGCTACTGCTATGCGTAGCCTATCGGGGGTAGCAAAGGGGATACTAGTGGTAGCGCATTTTCATGCGCACGCGCTACTGCTACTATTGTATCTGTAGCGCGGTTTACGGACACGCGCTACTACTATTTAGCACTAGCGCCCTTTTTTGACACGCGCTACTGCTAAATTTCTGTGTATAAGGTTTTCCCTAGTAGTGGTAGGCCGCCCGGTCAGTGTCCGGTCACGATTTTTGACCCAGATGGGCCTCTCAAACGGCCTCAAACACCCAGGCTGACCGACACCCCCCATATCTAGCCCAAATATGGGGCGGACCCGGGCACGCCCACCACATCGGACCCGACAGCTCGACCCCACCCCAAGTTGCGCCAAATCCACCCTGAAGACCAGCCGGATCCATTTGTTATCTCCTCTCTTCTTCCTCCTCTACGGTGTCCGTCTCATGCTCCGCCACAGTTCCCAGGCTCTCCGCTGCCAGCTCCATAAGAACCCTCCCGTCCTCGCCGCTAGGGACGTCGCCACCAGCCCGGACGTCATCGTGGTACATCTAACAACTCTTCGGCTCTGCTTTGCGCTTGATGTGTTCGACACATTGTCCGACCGGATTTTTTGTGATTTTGTTAGATAAAATGATGGATTCTGGTGCTTCGTCGGACGAGGAGAGTATGGACCGACGGAGCTTGACCAAATGATTCAAGATGAGTTCTTCGATTCGTTGGATTCGGACGAAGAAGTGGACATGATTATGCTGATTTGCATGCAAAAGGAAATAGACCGGCAAGTGGAGCATATTCTCAACTTCAAGGGCTCAATCAAAGAGAGAAGAGTGATCGACCGGGACAAGGTGTCTGGAGCAAAGCTACTGCACAAGGACTACTTTGCTCCCAAACCTACTTTCCTGGATGAGCTATGGTTTCATCGCCGTTTTCGCATGCGAAAACCATTGTTTTTCCGCATTGTGGAGGGAGTGGAGGCACACAACGACTACTTCAAGCTCACAAGGGATTGTTGTGGCCAACTCTCTTTCTTGGCCAAGCAGAAGTGCACGGCTGCTCTGAGGATGCTTGCACTTGGTATTGCTGCAGATGTCGTTGGTGAGATGGTCAGAATGAGGGAGAGCACGTGTCTGAAGACTACTTCAAATTTGCCCGCGCAGTGTGGAGGTGTTTGGACCTGAGTATCTCAGAGAACCAAATGCGCAGGACACGGAGAAGTTGTTGGCTATTGGAGAGGCAAGGGGGTTTCCAGGAATGCTTGAATCAATTGATTGCATGCGTTGGCAATGGAAGAACTGCCCTAAAGGTCCACGGGGAATGTATCAAGGTCATACCAGGGAGGCCACCATCATACTAGAAGTGGTGGCATCACATGACTTATGGATTTGGCATGCTTTCTTTGGAATACCGAGTTCTCACAGCGACATCAACATGCTTCAACGATCTCCGGTGTTCAGGAGGCTTTGCAATGGGGAATCACTGCTGTGCAACTACACCGTCAACGGGCGAGACTACAACATGGGGTACTATCTTGCCGATGGTATCTATCCTCAGTGGACGGCATTTGTGAAGACCATATCTGAGCCATGTGGCAATAAACAGAGCCACTTTGCAACAATGTAGGAAGCGGCTAAGAAGGATGTGGAGATGGCATTTGGTGTGCTCAACCTCGTTGGGGAATTGTGCGGAGCGCTGCAATGATGTGTGAATTAGAAACTTTGTGGCAGCTGATGACATATTGTGTTATTCTGCACAATATGATTGTCAAGAATGAGGGTGATGGTGTAGCCCAAACCCATGATTTCGATGCACCTGAAGAACAAGTTGAAATCCCGGAAGATCAAGATGCGGCTCAGCTGATGAACTTTCTGCAGATGCATCAGAATCTTCGAGACCAGCAGGTGCACATGTAACTACTCAATGATCTTGTGGAGCAAATGTGGACCCACAATGACAACCAAGAAGACAATGCTTGAGTTTCTCACTTAAAATAAATTTTATGTAAACGTTATCTACGCTTGGTACCAACTATTGCAATTGACGTGTGACATTATGTTGCATGATCAGCGTGCATGTATTTGCATGATTTAAGAGTCAGGATTTGAGATATGTGGATGCCCGAAAGGAAATATGAGGGCCCGTCCGGATGCGTCCGCTGACGTGCCCGGTCGCGTCTGAGGACGTTTGAGGGGCTGGATTTGTTAAGTCCGGCTGTAGATGCTCTAACTTTCACGTTCTTATCCATAAAGCACAAATGCACATCCGACACGAGCAAAAACAAAAGGTTCGAAGCTTCAAAGGTTGTATTAAGCAAAGTATGGAAAACAAGACTACAACTTTGCCATCACAAATGCATTACGACCATAATAAAAATATCAACATTTGCATCCAAGGAAGATCGTATGGCTTGACTTGAATTAGAACCCCTTTTCCATTCCGTTTGGTAAGATTTGATGAGAGTTGAACTTGTGGCTGGTGTAAAATACGCGCAATGTGCATAGGTCCACGGAAGCGAGGAGTAGTGTGCGGGGTGGAGCTAGGACATGCAGGATGCATAGCAGTTGGCATGCGTAGTGCAGCTAGGAGAGGTTACAGTCAACAAAAAGAAGGAAATAGGAGAGGAACGGGATCAGGGGATACATGATTCAGAATCATTCACCAGTTATGTGGTCATTCACCATGGAATGAAGGCATGGAGTCGAAAGTAGTAAGACAACTGTTCCTGGCGTCTCCTAGGCCTACTGTAGAGAAGCCATTGTAGCAGGCTTCGTGGATTAGGGTAGAAACTAATATCACTTGCTCGGTTTGCTTCTTCGCCTGCTCTTTTATGCTATCACGGAAGTTCATGTTCGATCGGGATTCCAAGTTTCCCCTTATCAATTTGCTGTTCACCTACTAGGCTACTACACCATGGACATGCGTGTATGTTTCCTCTCAATAGAAGCACTGAATATTCGATCATATATTGGCTTTGTGTTGAGTGATGCACAGAGCTCACTCTTTATTAGGAAACAGGAATCTGACATAACACCTACCATTGTACGGAGTAGGTTTCATTACTTTTTAGTACCTTTATTAGGGCCCAGACTTGTCTTGGTGCGTTTTGTGGCACCATCATATGACCCATAATTTTTGCTTCTTGCTCCTTTGTTCATCAGAAGAGAGAATGTAATTTTGGGGATGATTTTATAGCCAAACATGCTCAGTCATTAGCAGAATAAGTATGACCCATGCTTTGTACGCATGCAGCCGTGCAAGCACGTTTGTACTATCGACATATAGTCAGGTATACAAATTTACATCTTCTGTTGTTTTGGTTGACCGCCACATACACTTCATCGCCTACCTTTGTCCCGACTCTGGGGCCTCTACATAAACTTGATCATAAACCCACAATTCATCGGATCTCGATAAACACATCATAAAAAGAGTTATATCAAATAGATCTTCAAGAAGATCGAAGAGAACATTGTATTGAGATCCAAAGAGAGAGAAGAATCCATCTAGCTAATAACTATGGATCTGAAGGTCTGAATTAAACTACTCACACATCATCGGAGGGGCCATGGAGTTGATGTAGAGGCCCTCCGTGATCGACTCCCCCTCCGGCGGAGCTCCGAAAAAGGTCCCAGGATGGGATCTCTTGGGTACAGAAGGTTGCGGCGGTAAAAATAGGGTTTCGTGGTGCTCCTGGATGTTTTCGGAGTATATGAATATATATATGAGAAAGAAGTAGGTCGGTGGAGCCACGAGGGGGGAGGGCGCGCCCCCCTGCCTCGTGGCCTCCTCTTTGGTTGCTTGACGTCCACTCCAAGTCTCTTGGACCACGTTTGTTTCAAAAATAACTCTCCCAAAGATTTTGTTCCGTTTGGATTCCGTTTGATATTCCTTTTCTGTGAAACACTGAAATATGCAAAAAAACAGCAATTTGCACTAGGCCTTGGGTTAGTAGGTTAGTCCCAAAAATAATCTAAAAATGTATAAATAAGTCCATTAACATCCAAAATAGATAATATAATAGTATGGAACAATCACAAATTATAGATACGTTGGAGACGTATCAACCCACTCGACACTGAAGGCAAATACAACCTCTAGGCGACATGCTTGCCTCCACACTTTTGTTGACATTATTGTCCATCTCATTGCTTCGAATGCTTGGATAACCTTACCGTAAAAGGCTTTCACTCCGCTTTATATATAAAGCCAACCGCCCAAGCCACAAACAACGACACAAGAGTTCACACCACATGCACGCCAAAGGCGAGAAAGTACACACACACACATAGAGAGAGAAGAGTATCAAGGTTAATGCCGTGGGCACAGCTCAACAAGCCCAAAACAAAATAAACAACACATCTAAAAGGAACCCAAGGGGACGGTACGGAGGGGCCTCGACGCTAATTGGATAACCTTTGCCATATCCATATATCATGAATTCATGTTGAATAACCGTTTGCAATATCTCTGCTACTTAAAAAAATAATAGTGTTCCTTTTCCTACCAGGCAGAGTACTTGGTCCAACCTTACGTATGTCCCCCTCTCTATGTTTTGATTTTTTCCTCATATCTCTAGTTTTCATCGATTTCCTTGCAAAAATGTCTTAATTGTCCCACTTGTAATAACTTACCAAATGAAATTATGTTTTCTTTGGTATGCCAATAAGTTCTTATCAAATAAAAAATTTAGCAGATAAAATTTTAAATTTTATTTAGGTAGGTAAATCAGGGCAGGATTCGATAAATATTTATTTACACAATCACATTAATATGAACAAATAAACACAAGCTAACCTACAAGAATATTTATATCTCATTGCATGGCCAATTATCTAGTCCATATATCACATATGAGCCATTTGCGATATTGGATGATCTCCTATGATTTATGGATTACCACATACTCATCAAAACCCACATACGTGGAAACCTTAAGTATCACATACTACTAAAAAAATCCCTTCACTTAACCAAGTGCCGGCATGTTTCTAAATCTTATATTATGTCAGAAAATTCTCCAAATCACTGAAAATTTAACAATGTACTATTTATAAGCACAAATATCCTATTTTAAAGTTAGCGTGCATACTCGCTATTAGCTACAAGTAAAGTATGTACGGACAAAGACAATTTTTGTGTGGTAACGAAACTACTTTGAAGTTCGAAGTGCTAACAAATCACATGTGGCATCCAGAAACTTGGTTCCCTCGGCGACATGTCGCATACTTCATTGTGCATATACCAATGCATGTTCGTGTATCTGCTATTTAAAATGCGTTACTATGTTTGTTTTCAAGATAAAAAAAGAAAATTTCTCCTAATCCCCACGTCATGATATAGGCACAACTTTGCAGAGCATACGATGGCTTTCCCTCCATTAATGTGTATTTGTAAGGGTGGTCATCTAAGCGAGCAGTGATTCTACAATTTCACCATTCGGTGGAGTCCCTTTCTTATACATATAAACCTCTGTTTTTTCCTATTAATGAGAAGGCATCGCTCTTGCCATCTTGTTCGAAAAAATGATATAGGCACAGCTAATATTTGAAATGGAGTTGTTGCCTAGAGGCGAAGTCAAGAGTGACAAGCTACACAAAACTAGGAACATGTCAGTGTTGCAAACTTACGATGCCTGAATCTGGTAATTAACTAACTTGAACTTGTACGGCCAACTATCATATGCTTCTCATCGTTGTGCGTTGTAATGAATACCAAATCACAAAGCCAATCTGGTAAGAAAGTTGATAACCTTCATAAGATTACACACTTTAATCTAAAAAACATAATCTCAACACAACCATTTGTGAAATATGCTATTTAGTTCATTGGTTCACTTGAGGAGGAAATAGACTACTGCCTGTTCGGTTGTTCCTCTTGGGGGCATATGTGCTCTTTCTCATTAATTCATCAACTGATTCGGTGAAAAAACTGAACATGACCCTACTCTACTTCAGTTGTCCCATCATCATCATAATCATCATATAAGCATAAGCATCTAGGAACCACTTCATCTCAGAACCTTTTTGGCTCCATATTTCATCACCTACCTTGGTCCTGATGCCAAGGCTTCTAAATTATATTGTCGTGCATGTTGTTTTGGTGCTTAAGTTAATTCCACAAAGAGCTTGATAGTTGCTGGCACATTATCCGGCATGCCTTTACTTTTCTCGATAAATGATGGATTTTATTAGCTTAAAATGAAGAGAAACATAAGCTTCCGATCGCCTTGCCCGGAGAGGTTTGACGAAGCTGCCCTTTTTGCGATCAGCGGCAAGAGAGCATTGATCACCTCCTCATCTCATGTGAATTCACACAGACCATTTGGCACAAGGATTGGTCGGTCTGGGGCAAACTGGACTAGACTCCTGGTTTTTTTTGAAAAGGACCCCCGGCCTCTGCATCAGAACGATGCATGCAACCATCTTATTAATAAGCAAAATGTTTAACAAAGTCTTCGGGTCCCAAAAAGGTAAAAGAAAAAGGCTCACAAAGAGCGAGACAAACATGAAACATGATAGCCACAACCAGCGGAATAAAAGTAGATAGAAAACTAAACATCTATCCTATTACATGACTGTCATCGAAACCGGTTGAAGATAGCCCGTGCTACTATCTCCCACCGGATAGACCCAGTTACCATACGCTCCCCGTCATCCATCGGAGTGAGTAGAGACCACATACGGAGCAGTGTAGTGGCCCGAAATATAACCTGCAAGAAATGAATATGTGTTGTTCTATTAAAAACCAAATCGTTCATGCAGTTCCATACTGCCCATAATAAAGCACATGCTCCTACATGGATATGTTTCACTGTTTCTAACTCTAATCCATTTAGCCATGTCCCAAATAACGTGTGGATAGTAGTCGGAGGAGTAATGTTAAACGCTATGTGAACAGACCGCCATAATTTTTTTTTCATTGGGCAATCAAGAAAGAGGTGTTTGATAGATTCATCATGATCACAGAAGCTACATCTTCGAGATCATGTCCAGTTGCTTTTTGCCAAATTGTCCTTAGTTAGAATGACTTGTTTATGGACAAACCACATAAACACTTTAATTTTTAAGGGCACTTTGACTTTCCAGATATGCATCGATCGAGGGATAGAGCCAGAGTTGATAATATCCAAATACATGGATTTTACCAAAAACACTCCATTCTTGGTTAGTTTCCAGTGCAACTGGTCTGGCTGTTGAGAGAGTTGAACATCCATCAATCTTCTCACAAGATGGAGCCAAGCTTCCCAACCGTTTCCTGGTAAAGTCCTCCTGAATTGAATATTGAGAGGGTTGGACTGTAATACTATTGCAATATAAGCATCTCTACACTGAACAATATTATAGAGAGAAGGATATAGGACTAGACTCCTGGTGAAGAGGACAAGCTGCTATCGTGGACCTCGAAGCCGGTTCAACTAGTGCACAAAAAGAAGGACAATACACCATCATTCCCTTGGTTATGTGGTAGACGTGGAAGCATTGCAACGCCATGGTATTTGATAACGCAACAATTTCAACGAGTAAGCTTGTTAGTACAATTGTAGAAGAAGGTAGAGCTTGGTGCTTGGCGAGCCTTTTCGGCTAGGAGCTACCGGCTTTCTTCTAAATGTTGTCTAGGTGGGATAGTGAGGAGTAGTAAACATGTGTTATAGGCCATGGGCCTAAGTTTGTAATCCGTGGAGAGGATCTCCCCTTTCTCCTATCAATATAAGATACGCATGCTTGTGCGTATTCCAAAAAAAATGAAGTCATGTATATATAATGTAATGCCTGAGCTCCCGACGCTCTGAAGCCTACCATGCCAAAATTGCTGGAGTGCATCCTATCCTATGAACTATTCATCTCCGAGTTGTTTGTAGCCCATCAAAATATATAGACTAAAATGAGATTGAAGTGGACATCAAAATATGGATGCACTATTTGATTCCTTAGAATTATTCAGAATCTGCGGTAGAGTACTCCAATTGTTTTGAAACTAGACGAATTTCTTTGAGGAGGGTGACATCAAATCCCTAGAAGTCCAGAACAATCAATGGCGCAATGATATCCAAGTACGTTATATTGCTATATCTCGGCATGGAAAGTGGCTCTCTGCTCGAAAGTCCTCTTATGCTCGCGAGGACAGATGGACCTACCGTGAACAATAAATTAAAAATGGTAAAAGAAATAAAAGCATCTGAATATTTTGTGGCAAACATTGTTGAATGTTTCAAGTGCTTGCTAAGTTTCATCATGGAATGGTATTTGCTGAAGTTGTGGCAAAAAAAGCACACAAAAATGATTTTGAAATTAGCATTTTTGGAGCATCATTTTTTTATTTTTTGCCATGACTTTAGCGAATGTCATCCCATCATGAAACTTTGCAAGCACTCCAAACATTCAACAATGTGTGCCTACAAAAAAGATCAGAATCTTTTGATTTGTTTACCTTTTTTAATTTATTGTTCATCCAGGTCCATCTGTGTTCGCAAGCAGATTTTATTTTTTTGAAAAGGAGGATCTGTGTTCGCAAACAGATACTCTGCGTCTGTGTTAAACTGCATTTAGAACCTATGATACACTACTGTTCCATCAAGCATACACTTCTCAGGTAACCCAAGTAGCAATGTGGAAACTTGTTGCATCTTGCAGCCATCATAAGAGTTACATCAGGCATAAACCACACTGCGGTCCGCGGAAAATAGTTGTCAGCCTTTAGGGATCCACTTTTATCGGTTGCGGATCAGGAGCGTCTGTATCCTTTGCAGCTCTATCTCTCTCTTCCATGTCTGTGTCTTCTTCAGTTGCCTCTTTCTGGGAAAGCATCTCCTTCAATCTTGTCAGCTCTACATCTTTACTAGTAGATTTTAACTCCTCTTGCAGAATGGACATCTAAGCAAGAGTAGGCAGAGTTCAGAAAGTTTAGTGGACAAAAAAGAACAAGTAATTCAGTAGCGACAAGAATGATGAATACAACTCACTTGACCTTTCAATATCATTTGTTAGGCCATCCAAGAGCTTGTACAACCCTGACGAAAGAATAAAAATCTTAAGCAGCTCCATGTTAGCATGATATCCATTCACAAGGAGCAGAGCAACTTCTGTTCTAAATGGACTAGAAATATCCACAAATTTTGACAAAATCTGATCAGAAACACAGAAGTTGGTTCTCATTCCACTTGGAAATAACTTCCATACCATCGAATTGATTCCCGAGCTGATTGTTCGGGGTCTTCGGAACTGCAATTTTCATTCCAAGTTCATGGATCTGCATCAAAGATACTTTGTCATAATGCATTCTCACAAATATAACGAGGCAACGAATTTCTCTTGTATGTTTGTTGCTCAAAGAATGACCAACGATTATTTTCCTTCAAAGCAGAGAAACATATAGAAAACGGCTGACGTCTGCTGGTATACTTACTTTTCCTTCAAAAGCCATTGCCCCAATCTCTTCATTTTCCTCTTGCAGTGTTCTACACTTGGCCATTAGCATTTTCCCATGTTTGTTGGATGGAGTAGAATTGACAGCAACAACAATATCCTCTAGCTCTTTTATTTTTCTTCTTTCTCTTTAGATAAATTCAGGACAAAAATGGGCAATACCATTTATATTTGTCAGCAGCTCGGTGTCAAGGTATGCAAGGTTCAGGTTTCCTAAGACACCAAAACATTTTTTATCTTGGTGTTACCAGCAATTCAGCATGGCTAGTAATATGCTTGCATCACCCATCTATTATGTTCCCATACTAGAACATGACAGCGCGCTTTGCCACGCCCGCCCATCTTGACAAAATGGATGATAGAGATATTTTTCAAAATCATGGATGGTGAAATATCCGAAAAACTTGAATTACATATGAGAGAGTTGTTTAAAATTCTAGGGTATTGAATTCATGCTCCAACCAACTCATCCAAAAGTCTGATACGTCTCCAACGTATCTATAATTTTTGATTGCTCCATGCTATATTATTTACTGTTTTGAATGTTTATGGGCTTTATTATACACTTTTATGTCATTTTTTGGGACTAACCTATTAACCCAGAGCCCAGTGCCAGTTTCTGTTTTTACCCTGTTTTAGGGTTTCGAAGAAAAGGAAAATCAAACGGAGTCCAATTGACCTGAAACTTCACGGAACTCATTTTTGGAAGGAAAGAAGCCCAGAAGACTTGGAGTGCACGTCGGGGGATCTGCGAGGAGGTCACAAGGCAGGGGGCGCGCCCATCCCCCTGGGCGCGCCCTCCACCCTCGTGTCCCCCCTGACGTACTTCTTCCGCCTATATATCTCAATATACCCTAAAAACATCCGTGAGCACAATAGATCGGGAGTTCCGCCGCCAGAAGCCTCCGTAGCCACCAAAAACCAATCTAGACCCGTTCCGGCACCCTGCCGGAGGGGGCAATCCCTCTCCGGTGGCCATCTTCATCATCTCGGTGCTCTCCATGACGAGGAGGGAGTAGTTCTCTCTCGGGGATGAGGGTATGTACAAGTAGCTATGTGTTTGATCTCTTTCTCTCTCATGTTCTTGATTTGCCACGATCTTGATGTATCGTGAGCTTTGCTATTATAGTTGGATCTTATGTTTCTCCTCCCCCTCTACTCTCTTGTAATGAATTGAGTTTCCCCTTTGGAGTTATCTTATCGGATGGAGTCTTTAAAGATTTGAGAACACTTGATGTATGTCTTGCCGTGCGTATCTGTGGTGACAATGGGATATCACGTGATTCACTTGATGTATGTTTTGGTGATCAACTTGTGGGTTCCGCCCATGAACCTATGCATAGGGGTTGGCACACGTTTTCGTCGTGATTCTCCGGTAGAAACTTTGGGCACTCTTTGAGGTTCTATGTGTTGGTTGAATAGATGAATCTGAGATTGTGTGACGCATATCGTATAATCATACCCACGGATACTTGAGGTGACATTGGAGTATCTAGGTGACATTAGGGTTTTGGTTGATTTGTGTCTTAAGGTGTTATTCTAGTACGAACTCTAGGGCTGTTTGTGACACCTATAGGAATAGCCCAATGGATTGATTGCAAAGAATAACTTTCAGGTGGTTTCGTACCCTACCATAATCTCTTCGTTCGTTCTCCGCTATTAGTAACTTTGGAGTGACTCTTTGTTGCATGTTGAGGGATAGTTATGTGATCCAATTATGTTAGTATCGTTGAGGGAACTTACACTAGTGAAAGTATGAACCCTAGGCCTTGTTTCAACACATTGCAATACCGTTTATGCTCACTTTTATCACTTGCTACCTTGCTATTTTTATTATTTCAGATTACAAATACCTTTATCTACTATCCATATACCACTTGTTTCACCATCTCTTCGCCGAACTAGTGCACCTATACAATTTACCATTGTACTGGGTGTGCTGAGGACACAAGAGACTCTTTGTTATTTGGTTGCAGGGTTGCTTGAGAGAGACCATCTTCATCCTACGCCTCCTACGGATTGATAAACCTTAGGTCATCCACTTGAGGGAAATTTGCTACTGTCCTACAAACCTCTGCACTTGGAGGCCCAACAACGTCTACAAGAAGAAGGTTGTGTAGTAGACATCAAGCTCTTTTCTGGCGCCGTTGCCGGGGAGGTTAGCACTTGAAGGTATATCTTTAGATCTTGCAATCGAGTCTTTTAGTTTCTTGTTTTATCACTAGTTTAGTTTATAAAAGAAAACTATAAAAAAATGGAATTGAGTTTGTCTCATACGCTTCACCTTTTTAATATCTTTCGTGAGTATGATGGAAAGGATAATTGTGCTCAAGTGCTAGAAGAAGAAATCTATAAAATGTTTGGCACTAAATATTTGAATGATGAGCATGATTGCAATGTTGTTAGTATGAATTCCTTGAATATACATGATGCTAATGATATGCAAAGCCACAAGCTTTGGGAAGCTATGTTTGATGAAGATGGTATTTTTTGTCCCCCAAGTTTTGATGAGCAAATTTATTATGATGAAAGCATGCCTCCTATCTATGATGATTATTGTGATGACACGTATGCTTTAAAGAATAATGATAACCATGAAACTTGTCATCTTGATCTTAATTTTTAATCACATGATAGTTATTTTGTTGAGTTTGCTCCCACTATTATTCATGAGAAGAATTTTGCTTATGCGGAGAGTAATAAAAATTCTATACTTGTAGATCATGAAAAGAATGCTTTAGGTGCTGGTTATATTGTTGAATTCATTCATGATGCTACTGAAAATTATTATTAGGGAGGAATATATGCTTGTAGGAATTGCAATAATATCAAGTTTCCTCTCTATGTGCTTAAAGTTTTGAAATTATGCTTGTTTTTCCCTCCTATGCCAGTTGATTATTGTTCGCACAAGTTGTTTTCTCAAAAAATCCCTATGCATAGGAAGTATGGTAGACTTAAATGTGCTAGTCATATTCTTCATGATGCTCTCTTTATGTTTCAATTCTTATCCTTTATGTGAGCATCATTGAAATCATCGTGCCTAGCTAGGGGCGTTAAACGATAGCGCTTGTTAGGAGGCAACTCAATTTTATTTTTATTCTTTGCTTTTTGTTCCTGTTTAGTAATAAATAATTCATCTAGCCTCTGTTTAGATGTGGTTTTATGTTTTAATTAGTGTTGTGTCAAGTAGAACCGTTGGGAAGACTTGGGAAAAGTCTTGTCGATCATGCTGTAAAAAACAGAAACTTTAGCGCTCACGAGAATTGCTGCCATTTTTATTTGGAGAGTGATATTTAGTTAATTCTTTTTGAAGATGATTAATAGATAAATTCCTCACGTCCATCAATTTATTTTAGAATTTTATGAGTTCCAGAAATATATGTTTGATTCAGATTACTACAGACTGTTCTGTTTTTGACAGATTCTGTTTTTCGTGTGTTGTTTGCTTATTTTGATGAATCTATGGCTAGTAAAATAGTTTATAAACCATAGAGAAGTTGGAATACAGTAGGTTTAACACCAATATAAATAAAGAATGAGTTCATTACAGTATCTTGAAGTGGTGTTTTGTTTTCTTTCGCTAAACGGAGCTTACGAGTTTTCTGTTAAGTTTTGTGTTGTGAAGTTTTCAAGTTTTGGGTAAGGAATCGATGGACTATGGAATAAGGAGTGGCAAGATCCTAAGCTTGGGAATGCCTGAGGCACCCCAAGGTAATATTCAAGGATATCCAAGAGCTTAAGCTTGGGGATGCCCCGGAAGGCATCCCCTCTTTCGTCTTCGTTCATCGGTAACTTTACTTGGAGCTATATTTTTATTCACCGCATGATATGTGTTTTGCTTGGAGTGTCAATTTATTTTGTTAGGATTTGCTTTATGTTATTTAGAACAATGTTTTTCATCTTTTATTTCAATAAAAGTGGCATTGATAGCCTTTACTATGCCTATGTTACAAGTATACATGTTGCTGTTTGAAAACAGAAAGTTTACCGCTGTTGCAATAATTCCCTAGAAAAGTCAGAATGTTATAAAATGTTGAAACCTTTTGAATATTAATCTTTGATAAATTTAATACAGTGGGAATTTTATTTCATAATTTTTGGAGCTAGGGAAGTATGGATGTTGCTGCATTCTTTACAGACTATCATGTTTAGGCAGATTGCTGTTATGTTTGCATTGTTTGCATATGTTTGCTTTTTTAATGATTCTATTTGAGGATAGGACTATTAAATATGCAGAGGCATTTAGTATGCAATGTTGAATAATAATTTTAGTGATTTTCCACAGTAGAGTATGATAAGATTTTTGGCAATGGTTTATACTAACTTATCTCACGAGTCCTTGTTGAGTTTTGTGTGGATGAAGATTTTGAGATTTAGAGAGACCGTGACATGAGAGGAATTAAGGAGACACAAAAGTTCAAGCTTGGGGATTTCCAAGACACCCTAAGATAATATTTCAAGAAGTCTCAAGCATCTAAGCTTGGGGATGCCCCGGTTGGCATCCCATCTTTCTTCTTCAACAACTATCGGTTAGTTTCGGTTGATCCTAAGTTTTTGCTTCTTCACATGTTGTTTGCCATCCTTAGAATATCATTTTATTTAGTTTTTCTTTCTGTTTGAATAAAATACCAAGATCTGAAATTCTTTAATGTTAGAGAATCTTCACATAGTTGTATAATTATTCGACTACTCATTGATCTTCACTTATATCTTTCGGAGTAGTTTGTCATTTGCTCTAGTGCTTCACTTATATTTTTTTAGAGCATGGTGGTAGTTTTATTTTGAATAAATAGATGAACTCTCATGCTTCACTTAGATTATTTTGAGTCTTAAATAGCATGGTAATTTGCTTAAATAATCCTAATATGCTAGGCATCCAAGAATAGTAAAAACTTTCATATAGAGTATTGAATACTAAGAGAAGTTTGATGCTTGATGATTGTTTTGAGATATGGAGGTAATAATATCAAAGTCATGCGTTGAGTAGTTGTGAATTTGAGAAATGCTTGTGTTGAAGTTTGCAAGTCCCGTAGCATGCACGTATGGTAAACGTTGTGTAACAAATTTGAAACATGAGGTGTTATTTGATTGTCCTCCTTATGAGTGGCGGTCGGGGACGAGCGATGGTCTTTTCCTACCAATCTATCCCCCTAGGAGCATGCGCGTAGTACCGATGTTTTTGATGACTTGTGGATTTGTGCAATAAGTATGCGAGTTCTTTATGACTAATGTTGAGTCCATGGATTATACGCACTCTCACCCTTCCATCCTTGCTAGCCTCTTCGGTACCGTGCATTGCCCTTTCTCACATTGAGAGTTGGTGCAAACTCCACCGGTGCATCCAAACCCCATGATATGATACGCTCTATCACACATAAACCTCCTTATATCTTCCTCAAAACAGCCACCATACCTACCTATTATGGCATTTCCATAGCCATTCCGAGATATATTGCCATGCAACTTTCGATCATTCCGTTCATCATGACACATTCATCATTGTCATATTGCTAGCATGATCATGTAGTTGACATAGTATTTGTGGCAAAGCCACCGTTCATAATTCTTTTATACTTGTCACTCTTGATTCATTGCATATCCCGGTACACCGCCGGAGGCATCCATATAGAGTCATAATTTGTTCTAGTATCGAGTTGTAATCATTGAGTTGTAAATAAATAGAAGTGTGATGATCATCATTATTAGAGCATTGTCCCAAGTAAGGAATAAAAAAAGAAAGGCCATAAAAAAGAGAAGGCCCAAAAAAAAAGAGAAAGGCCATAAAAAAGAGAAGTCCCAAAAAATGAGAGAAAAAGAGAGAAGGGACAATGTTACTATCCTTTTACCACACTTGTGCTTCAAAGTAGCACCATAATCTTCATAGTAGAGAGTCTCTCATGTTATCACTTTCATATACTAGTGGAAAATTTTCATTATAGAACTTGGCTTGTATATTCCAACAATGGGCCTCCTCAAGTGCCCTAGGTCTTCGTGAGCAAGCAAGTTGGATGCACACCCACTAGTTTCTTTTGTTGAGCTTTCATACGTTTATAGCTCTAGTGCATCCGTTGCATGGCAATCCCTACTCCTTGCATTAACATCAATCGGTGGGCATCTCCATAGCCCATTGATTAGCCTCGTTGATGTGAGACTTTCTTTTTTTTGTCTTCTTCACATAACCCCCATCATTATATTCTATTCCACCCATAGTGATATATCCATGGCTCACGCTCATGTATTGCGTGAAAGTTTATGAGTTTAAAATTATTAAGGTATGAAACAATTGCTTGGCTTGTCATCGGGGTTGTGCATGATGATAGCATTCTTGTGTGACGAAAATGAAACATGACTAAACTATATGATTTTATAGGGATGAACTTTCTTTGGCCATATTATTTTGAGAAGACATAATTGCTCAGTTAGTATGCTTGAAGTATTATCATTTTTATGTCAATATGAACTTTTGTCTTGAATCTTATGGATCTGAATATTCATACCACAATTAAGAAGAATCACATTGAAATTATGCCAAGTAGCACTCCGCATCAAAAATTCGGTTTTTATCATTTACCTACTCAAGAACGAGCAGGAATTAAGCTTGGGGATGCTGATACGTCTCCAACATATCTATAATTTTT
Source organism: Triticum urartu (assembly GCF_003073215.2). NCBI lineage: Eukaryota > Viridiplantae > Streptophyta > Magnoliopsida > Poales > Poaceae > Triticum > Triticum urartu. The sequence continues at coordinate 51,592,411 of NC_053026.1, read as the reverse complement.
GATTGCTTCATGCTATATTATTTACTGTTTTGAATGTTTATGGGCTTTATTATACACTTTTATATCATTTTTTGGGACTAACCTATTAACCCAGAGCCCAGTGCCAGTTTCTGTTTTTGCCATGTTTTAGGGTTTCGAAGAAAAGGAAAATCAAACGGAGTCCAATTGACCTGAAACTTCACGAAACTCATTTTTGGAAGGAAAGAAGCCCAGAAGACTTGGAGTGCACGTCGGGGGATCTGTGAGGAGGTCACGAGGCAGGGGGCGCGCCCACCCCCCTGGGCGCGCCCTCCACCCTCGTGAGCCCCTCATGGCCCCCTTGACGTACTTCTTCCGCCTATATATCTCCATATACTCTAAAAACATCTGTGAGCACAATAGATCGGGAGTTCCACCGCCAGAAGCCTCCGTAGCCACCAAAAACTAATCTAGACCCGTTCCGGCACTCCGGTGGCCATCTTCATCATCCCGGTGCTCTCCATGACGAGGAGGGGGTAGCTCTCCCTTGGGGCTGAGGGTATGTACAAGTAGCTATGTGTTTGATCTCTTTCTCTCTCGTGTTCTTGATTTGGCACGATCTTGATGTATCGCGAGCTTTGCTATTATAATTGGAACTTATGTTTCTCCTCCGCTCTACTCTCTTGTAATGAATTGAGTTTCCCCTTTGGAGTTATCTTATCGGATTGAGTCTTTAAAGATTTGAGAACACTTGATGTATGTCTTGCCGTGCGTATCTGTGATGACAATGGGATATCACGTGATTCACTTGATGTATATTTTGGTGATCAACTTGCGGGTTCCGCCCATGAACCTATGCATAGGGGTTGGCACACGTTTTCGTCGTGATTCTCCGGTAGAAACTTTGGGCACTCTTTGAGATTCTATGTGTTGGTTGAATAGATGAATCTGAAATTGTGTGACGCATATTGTGTAATCATACCTACGGATACTTGAGGTGACATTGGAGTATCTAGATGACATTAGGGTTTTGGTTGATTTGTGTCTTAAGGTGTTATTCTAGTACGAACTCTAGGGCTGTTTGTGACAACTATAGGAATAGCCCAATGGATTGATTGGAAAGAATAACTTTGAGGTGGTTTCGTACCCTACCATAATCTCTTCGTTCGTTCTCCGCTATTAGTGACTTTGAAGTGACTCTTTGTTGCATGTTGAGGGATAGTTATGTGATCCAATTATGTTAGTATCGTTGAGGGAACTTACACTAGTGAAAGTATGAACCCTAGGCCTTGTTTCAACACATTGCAATACCGTTTATGCTCACTTTTATCACTTGCTACCTTGCTGTTTTTATTATTTCAGATTACAAATACCTTTATCTACTATCCATATACCACTTGTTTCACCATCTCTTCGCCGAACTAGTGCACCTATACAATTTACCATTGTATTGGGTGTGTTGGGGACACAAGAGACTCTTTGTTATTTGGTTGCAGGGTTGCTAGGTAACATATTTCAACAATCCCCCTCACGACTAGGCTATTTTAGTCCCTATACGTGGGATCGATGTAGGACACAGAATCGTTTTTATTTAATACTGCGTTGGCAGGGTCTTGAACTCAAGACCTCTTGGCTTTGATACTATATTGAATTCAAGCTCCAGCCAACTCATTCAAAAGTCCGAACTGATGAAAGGGCTAGGCAATATATTTTAACATAGGGTTGTTCAAAGTTCTAATGAATTCGCATAAGCAACACAAGAACATATTCATTCGAGGAAGAATTGAAAAAGATGTTTACGGACAAGATTTAAGTTTGGAAACAAATATCCAAAGAAACCAACGTTTGGGCATCACATGGCATAAAAACCTTACTGAAACTTTTATTAACATGTGAGGGGGTCCTTGAACGACATTCCCACCAAGCTTTCGTAAACCATGATGTTGAGGATAAAAACAAGGTATAGGTAAAGTAGCTGCAATATTAATCAAAATATGGAACTAATCCAGCTTTTTTCAAGTTTTAGAAAACAAAACCATGATTCCTTTTAATTTTGAGAATCTACACAACTTAATGATTCGATGATTCAACATAAGATATGCATAATCAACTTGATTAATTAACACAATATTATGGTATCTTATTTTTCATTGCCCAGCAAGGATCTTTTCAATAAATATTAGAAGGAGATGACTCAATAGATGGCAAGTCTCTTTAGCCAAAACAAAACTGTATGGCCACATGGAGATAAGCTGGATTGATGATTTAGAAATTTGTTAGAAGATGCCTTAAACATGCCGTACTACCATGGCGAATGAACTTAAATACTGGGTAACCGGTCCACTTATGGTTCCCTTCTGAACCAGTAAATAAAGTTATCAACAAAACTTATTTGAACCGAAAAGCACACACATTCAGATTGGTCTACGTTTCTAAGCTAAATTCAGGAGCCTAAAATGTCATAATCTAGCTGTGATGATAAGAACTTAATAAAGCTCAAAGCATGGTTGTGATTTTGAGCCAGCCTAATAACGTGGCCTAAGTTAGGCCAAAGAGCCTCAAGTAATAAGTTACCTCTTCAAGGAAATATTTTTGACTCCTCGACGTGATGAAAATAAATACTTGCAAGTGCACAACTATACATGCTTTAGAAAAGGAATCATGTCTGACTGGTGATACCCTGTAAAGCTTTTTTTCTTTGCGGCAAGATACCCTGTAAAGCTAATTAATCAGTACTCTCTTTTGCGCTTTGAGCCACAATATGGAGAAGGTACTGATGGGTTTGCACAGTGGCATCAATAAGCAACGGCACCTACAAGGTTGTGTTCTACAGTAATGCAATCTTCTGGACTATCCTAGTTTCAAAGATGAACCTCCAAACAAGTGCAAGGAAATTATGGAAGCCACCGACCTCCCTTCAAGCACAAATTGTGAAGCAGGCACAATTCAGAAACCAAAGGGGCATAGTATTTCAGAATCCAAAAGGAAAATCCCCAAATCCCAACAGACCCTAAACCCTTAATTCAGTGAAAATCTAGGACTGAAGCAATGAGGTTTTTGTGGGTGTTGCCAGCAACCGTCTTTGTGGTCTGAAGCTGAAGCCATCCTATGCGAACTTTACAACAAGCAAAATTTAAAGGTAAACATTTCCAGACGGCGCGCCGGCCGAAGATTCGACCGGTCACGCACGCCTCGTGAGATAAAAACAAACCCAATGCCCCTCCTGTAGCCATGGGTCCCATGCACTGCTTTTCTCCGCATCCATCCTTATCTCTTTCACGGGAGGTGCCCAGCTTAGCCATTCCTTTCCTCAGCATGCCCCGCCATTTCTCTCTCCCATCCACTTCTTCAGCTGACACCGGAGTACGACGTGACTACCACCGGTGCCGGCAACGGCGACCAACTGCGCTGGAGCAGAGCTGCAACTGCGGCGATGGGAAGCTACAACCTCGGGTAGGCGGAGCTGCAACCGAATGTTTGTTTGAGTTGCATCCGACGACGCTGTGCCGACGGGCGCGAGCTACAACCGGCTGCTATGGGAGCTGCAGCCATAGGTGGTGGAGCTGCAACACACGTTTGGCAAGCTGCATCTAGCGGTACAAAGCTCCACCTGCGGGTTCGCTGGTGCTTGAGATAGTGTTGGAACTGTCAGCCGTCATTTGCCTGCGAGGTGTTTTTGTTGGAACTGGCATTTTTTTTGCTGGAACTAGCTATATTTTTTGCTACATCGACCCCTGGAGCTCTCCCCTACTGAATTTGATTTTTCCTGGAACTGGTGTTTTTTTTGCTGGAACCTTGTATTATTTTTGCTACAACCACTGGAGCTGTTTTCCTGCTGATTTTTTCTGCTGGAACTAGAGCTTTATTTTGCTGGAACCTAGTAAATTGCTGGAACTGTCTTTTATTTTTGCTACGACCGGCCAAAAATTTTGCTACGTTCCGGCGACGAAGGCCCATGGTTTTGCTGGAACCGGCAATTTTTTTGCTGGAACTGGCTAAAATTTTGCTTCAATTGACTATTTTTGTTTTTCGTAGTTGCTGAGATTGTTTTTTTGCTGAAATATAGTGTTGCAAAATCGACAACGACGGTGAGCCGTAGGCGGTGACGCCGTGCTTCGAATGGGGTGTGCGAGCTGCTGGAACCGACTTTGGCCGCAAGCGCCATTAGGCTTTGGGAATGATGGTGAGATTGGAAGGGCATGTGACGACGGCAACGTAGAGCTACGGCGAGCTGTGGTGAGGGGTAGCGAGCTGCGGCGACAGAACGTAGGGGACGCCGGCGAGCTACAGCGACGGACGTGGCAGACGCCAAAGAGCTACAGTGACGGACACGGCGGCAGATCTACTAGTGCTTCAAGCCGATGGTTTTTTTTGGCTAGACACGGATGAATCTGCTTCGTTGGGATTGCCAGATCGGATGGCTGCCAGGCGACCGGCCGAAAGTTGGGCCGGTGCGCCAGCGCCTATCACTGCCCAAATTTAAAACCAGTGTATCTACCTTCACAATAATCAGAAATAACAAGGGTAGCAGAGAGGGCTGGCTGAGTCAGAGCGTTTGACAGTAGAAGATGTCGAGCGTCTCCGGGACGAGCAGGTGCTAGGGTAGAGTGCAAAGATGTGCATCCCGGTGTAGGCGTGGCTGCTATAGATCCCAGTCGATGCGTCGACGGAGGACTGGAACTGGAAGCGATGGAAGAGCGGCGGGGCTAAGGCACACCAGAAGAGAGGGGCGATGGGCGCTGATGCAGGGAAGGCAACGTGTCTCTCTCCACATTCGTGTCCGTCTCGCCGACCTCTGCTATTGCTCAGAACCGTCAGCTCCATATATGTAACTGGTGGAAGTAGAAGTAACCGACCTCTACTATGGTCCTCATGAAGGAAGATTGATTTATTTTTTGAACTAGGCATAACCCCTTTTCATTACTTTCATAACGAAATTACGGAAATACAACTGCCCCAATATAGTTCAAAGGAAACTAAAAAGGGAAAAACGAGTTCCAAGCATCATCAGAAAACCCACTGTGAGCACTCGTCATCGAGCAACTCATCATGCGTGAAAATCCAGTGACACGTACTCCAATAGCTAGCCTAACAGGGGATAGTCCAGCAAAAAAAGGTGCAAACAAAGACAAGGCTCACAAGTGAGCTAAAAGCAAAAGCCCACGCAGGGGCAAAACCGCCAGACCAAAATGCATCTAGGTAAGGCAAGGCTCTGTTGCAGCAGCGTATGAAAGCTCGCATCAATCCATCATTGGATCAACTAGAGCCGCACAAATCCTCATCATAGTCGACGCATTGGCCCTAAGCATCTTGGCACCATACTCCATTCCTTCGCAGTCAGCTCCAATCATCATACCTGCCCAGTAAGTAAGAAATCAAAATAGAGAAAACCACATCAAAAGGAGTCTTTAGCACTTTATGCTCGAACGCAGCCCAGTTGCAGCAATTTCAAATAGCCCAACAAACTGCAGCTAACCCAAAGGTATAAAATTTAGCTCCATCAGGTAGGAAAATATAGTATCAGAAAAAGTATTGACACGGTCTTGGTTGATTTATTAGGTAACGTCCCAAAATCACGTGGGCTCAGGAGAGATATCATGGGGAGACCAGGGTGTTTTCTTTTTGTGAAAGGCATATGAGAGACCAGCCGCACCTTTTAAGATGTCCTTTTATTTATGATATAGGCGCTTGATCGCACAAACGGGTGTGTAGGCATTGGCGAGCCACATCAAACAATGGAACCCTCAAACCCTTAAAAAACCAACAATGAATTCTTTGCCTTTTATGTATCAGCATCATTAGAAGAGTCATTTCTGGCGAAAGCCTTGTTTGAGCTAACTCTCTCAGCTCCGTCCTCTCTCGACTGCCTATCACAGCCAACTCAAGAACAATGGAGACAAGGATGTTTGGTGAGCTGTTGTATTACACAGCCGGGCTCTTTTCTTCTCTCTTTCTCTTAACACAAAGAAAACATGGTGACAACTTATATGACACACGTGTTAGAATTATTGTATAGGGATAGGAGAGGTGTTTAACTTGTATCTCAACTCTATCTCTTCTTCTTCTTATCCCTTGTAACGACCTCCTCCTGGTCGATCTCCTCTCAACCGATCTCTCTCTCTCTCGATCGGTTTCTCTCTGTAAACGTGTGCACCAAGGCATTGCCTCAATATATACAACGCGGCCCGAGACAAAGGGTTCTACGCTTCCCAAACTACTTTACATGGTAATAGAGCCTCTTCCTCATCAGATCGAAAGAGATCACATCTAGCTACCTACGCGACCAAGCCATGTCTACCACCTCCGCCTCCACGTCGCCCAGCACCATGGGCGCGATCACCACCACCTCCTCCACCTCCACCTTTGCCTCATCATCCACAACCATGAACTCCTTTCTCGGATCGCCGCCACAGGAGAAGCTGACCAGGGGGAACTTCCTCCTTTGGAAAGCCATCGTGCTTCCCCAGATCAAGGGTGCCCAGATGGAGCACCACCCGATGCAACAAGCCCACCGCCGCCGGCCATGCTCACCATCACCAAGGATGGAAAAGAAGAGCAAGTCGCCAACTTCGCCTGCACTCTCTGGTATGCCCAACAGCAACAACTTCAAGGGTTCTTGATGGGTTCTTTTTCCCGCGAGATTCTTTCTCAGGTGGCCACGCTCCAGACGCCGGCCGCGGTGTGGCGTGCCATCAACGACATGTTTGCTGCTCAGAGCCAAGCGCAGGCGATCAACACCCGCATCGACCTCACCAACCTTAAAAGGGTAATATGTCCATGGTAGAGTACCTCGGCAAGATCAAGACGCTCACAGATGAAGTCGCGTGCACGGCCTCGGCGCTCTCCGATCCGAAGATCGTCTCCAAGATCCTTGCTGGCCTTGACATGGAATATAACCCTGTCGTCTCTGCTCTTGCTGCACGAGTGGAACCAATCACGGTTCCAGAGCTGCACAGTCAGCTCCTCAGTTTTGATGCCCGCCTCACCCTCCTCCACGGCGGCAATCTCCGGCAATCATCTACATACTCCGCTTCAGGGGTCGCGGTCATGGCCGTGGTCACCATGGAGGCAACCGTGCCGGTGGTCGCGGCCGTGGCTCCTCTTCGGGCGATGGCGCACGCTCTGGTGGCACCTACGGCCACAACACCGAGGGCGGCGGCTACGGCAACAACCATGGGGGTGGCGGCTTCAACTCCAACACTGGCCGCCGCCCCTCCTCATCACGTGGTCGTCCTTGCTGTCAGCTCTGCAAGAAGGCCGGTCACGAGGTCATCGACTGTTGGCATCGGTATGATGAAAACTTCGTCCTGGATGCTCGTTTGGTTGCAGCTGCTGCGAGTAAGGCGGGGATGGCGTTTGGTATGTTGACTCCAGCGCTACGGACCACGTCACAAATGAGTTAGAGCAACTTGCCCTGCGCGAGACGTACCATGGCACCGTTCAGATCCACACCGCCAGTGGTAAAGGTATGGATATTTGTCATATTGGTCAAGTTTCGCTTAATTCCCCTAACCTTCAACGTGATCTAGTTCTTAAGGATGTTCTCCATGTTCATCAAGCTGATAAAAACCTTGCATCTATGTCTCGTTTAGCCACTGATAACAATGTTTTCTTTGAGACTCATCCTCGCTATTTTTTCATTAAGGATCGGGCAACGAGGGAACTTCTTTATCACGGTAGATGTGTTGGCGGCCTCTACCCTATCTCATCCGGAGCACTTCGCAACACGCATCGTCGAGTCTACTCCGTCATCAAGCCCTCTTTGGCGAGGTGGCATCAAAGATTAGGTCATCCCTCATCAGTCATAGTTAGGCAAATAATCAATAAAGACAACCTTCCTTTGTCACTTAGTTCCAATAATGAGTCTGTTTGCGAAGCATGTCAATGTGCCAAGAGCCATCAGCTTCCCTATCCTAAGTCTACTAGTGTTTCACATGCTCCCCTACAATTGATCTTCAGTGATGTATGGGGTCATGCCCGAGATTCTTTTGGTCAAAAAATACTATGTTAGCTTCATTGATGATTACAGCAAGTTTACATGGATTTATTTGCTCAAGTACAAATTTGAAGTTTTCTCCATCTTTCAAGAATTTCAGAAACTTGTTGAGAGACACTTTGATAAGAAAATCATAGCAGTCCAAAGTGACTGGGGAGGGGAGTATGAAACACTCAACTCCTTTTTCCGTAGTATTGGGATCACCCATTATGTGTCTTGTCCTCATGCTCATCAGCAGAATGGCTCTGCTGAACGCAAACACCGCCATATTGTCGAAGTTGGTCTCTCTCTCTTTTAGCTCATGCATCCATGCCTCTCAAGTATTGGGATGAGGCCTTTATCACAGCTACATATCTTATCAATCGTCTTCCCAGGTTAATGGAAATTCTACCCCTTTAGAATGATTGTATAACCAAAAGCCATATTACAATTATCTCAAAAAAAATTGGGTGTGCTTGTTACCCCAATTTACGTCCATACAATCGTCACAAACTTGAGTTTCGTTTCACACAGTGTGTTTTTCTTGGGTACAGTAATCTTCATAAAGGTTACAAATGTCTTGAACCATCTACCGGACGCATCTATATCTCTCGGGATGTTATTTTTGATAAGACACTATTTCCTTTCTCCAAACTTCAACCCAATGCGGGTGCTTTGCTTCATGCAGAAATTGCACTTCTCTCCGACTCTGCTACACGTCCTGATCACAGGGGTGAATTAACTGATCATGATCATGTGCAAAAATCCAAAGAAAATTGCGTTTCTAATACCTTTTGTGCAGATCCTACCTGTCATTTTATGTGCACACAGGACAAAACAGCACCGGACTCCGATGCTGATCCTGCTGCCAGCGCGCGATCCGAGCCGGATTCGCGTCAGACTACAGGCGCGCGATCCAGCGCAGATCCGCTCCTGCGCCCCCTGGTGGCCGACAGCAGCGCAGCCGACCAGGTGGGTCGCGCTAGTCCAGGCGCGTCGCGCCAATCTCCGCCAGCGCGCCCCGAGACGCCCATCGAGCGAGGTGCGGGGGGGAGCGAGTCCCTGGCTGCCACGTCGCCTTGGGACCCACCGACCGGTCCTGCTAGTTCTGCTGTGACAACGTGGGACCCGCCAGGCGGTTCTGATTCACCGGTCGGCTCTGGCTGCGCGTCAGATGAGGAGCAGCGCCAGCAGCGTCAATCCTTCTCGGATCAGGAGCCCGATCTGCCTGGATCTTCTGTGCACAACACCGTATTAGCAAGATCTCCTGCGCCACAACCAACAGAAACTGTTTCTCTGGCTCCTTCACCTCTTCATCGAAACACCAGGTCTCGGTCAGGTATTGTCAAAGAAAAACAATATAGTGATGGTACAATAAGGTATAATCCGACCAAGCGTGCTTTTCTTGCCACTACTGGTGAACCTATTAATTTGCATGATGCTCTTGCTAATAAGGATTGGAAGGAAGCCATGGATAATGAATATAATGCACTTATAAAAAATCAGACTTGGCATCTAGTACCACCGCAACATGGTGCTAATATAATTGACTGTAAATGGGTATACAAGATTAAAAGAAAATCAGATGGCAGTATAGACAGATACAAGGCAAGGTTGGTTGCAAAGGGCTTCAAGAAAAGGTTTGGAATTGATTATGATGATACCTTTAGTCCTGTGGTTAAAGCAACTACTATCCGTCTTGTTTTGTCCATTGTTGTTTCCAGAGGATGGAGCTTAAGACAGCTGGATGTTCAGAACGTGTTTCTTCATGGTGTTCTTGAGGAAGAAGTGTTCACGCGGCAACCACCAGGTTATGAAAATCACAGCACACCACATTATGTATGTAAGTTGGATAAAGCCTTATATGGCCTGAAACAGGCTCCAAGAGCATGGTATTCTAGGTTGAGCATGCAGCTACAGCATCTTGGCTTCGCATCATCCAAGGCAGATACATCCTTGTTCTTTTATAGCAAAGGCAATATCACTGTTTTTGTCCTTGTTTATGTTGATGATATAATTGTTGCTAGTTCAAGTCAAGAGGCCACTACTTGTTTGCTTAAGGATTTAAAGCTTGAATTTGCTCTCAAGGATCTAGGTGATCTTCACTACTTTCTTGGCATAGAGGTAAAGCAGATTAGAGATGGAATACTTCTATCACAAGAGAAATATACAGTTGATGTTCTAAAGAGGGTGGGATTGGAGAATTGCAAACCAGTCAGTACACCAATCTTCATCTCAGAAAAGCTTACAGTTGACAGTGGAGAAGCTCTGGGTCCAGAGGATGCAACAAATTATAGAAGTGTTGTAGGTGCCTTGCAGTATTTGACTCTTACACGTCCTGATATCTCTTATTCAGTAAACAAGGTATGTCAATATTTGCATGCTCCTAGAACTACTCATTGGACATCAGTTAAAAGAATTCTAAGGTATCTCCAGTATTCTCAAGGGCTTGGACTTCAGATTGTCAAGTCCTCTTCCTTGCTTGTTACTGCATATTCTGATGCAGACTTGGTAGGGTGTGCTGATGATAGGAGATCTACTGGTGGTTTTGCTGTGTTTCTCGGATCTAATCTTGTGTCATGGAGTGCAAGAAAGCAAGCTACTGTTTCAAGATCCAGTACGGAGGCTGAATACAAGTCGTTGGCGAATGCTATAGCTGAAGTGATGTGGATACAAACATTACTTTATGAGCTTGGGATTAAAGCTCCAAAAGCTGCATGGTTGTGGTGTGGTCACATTGGTGCAACTTACCTTTCAGCAAATCTTGTTTTTCATGCATGAACAAAACATATTGAAGTGGATTTCCATTTTGTCAGAGAGAGAGAGTAGCTCGAATGCTGCTTGAGATCTGGTTTATTCCCACAGGGGATCAACTTGCGGATGGGTTCACTAAACCCTTGACCGGGAGAAGACTAGACGAGTTCAAGTACAATCTCAACCTTAGCAAGGCTTGAGGTTTAGATTGAGGGGGAGTGTTAGAATTATTGTATAGGGATAGGAGAGGTGTTTAACTTGTATCTCGACTCTATCTCTTCTTCTCCTTATCCCTTGTAACGACCTCCTCCTGGTCGATCTCCTCTCAACCGATCTCTCTCGCGCGCGCGTGCGATCGGTTTCTCTCTGTAAACGTGTGCATCAAGACATTGCCTCAATATATACAACGCAGCCCGAGACAAAGGATTCTACGCTTCCCAAACTACTTTACAACACGCACACACAGGCGTTGTTGCCCGCATCACACGGCACTTCGGCAACTCCTCAATACATGCCAGCCGAGTCACCTAATATGCATTGGCCCTACATGACTAACTCACACAGTAAATAAAAGCCCTGGCTAATTTAACCAAGTCTCAGTCAAGCGATATAACATGCAAGAGAGAAAAAGAAAAAACTAATTTTTTTTGGCATGAATCTATATAGGATCTCACGGATATAACATCGATTGAGACTTAACGAAGTCTTAATCGATTGAGACTTAGCAAGACGGACAAATAAACATGCAGATACATAAAACATCAAGATTATATCTAACAAGCCTGCTTCGAGGTTTTGTATCTCTTCGCACAACAGACAAAAACCGCTAGATTCAACGAGCTAAGCGCAGCAACGAGCCAGAAGAAGCGGTCGAGGTGGCCCACGTTAAGGTTGTTAGGTATCCACCCGGGCTCACCGCCCCTCGTCGTGATGCTGGCCACCAGGGTTACCACGAGCGAGCTGAGGTAGCTCCCGAGCGACACCGTGAGGAGCCCTAGCGCGGTGCAAAGGCTCCTCATGGACTCCGGAGCCTCATTGTAGAAGAACTCCGACTGCCCGACGCACGCGAACACGACGCTGGCGCCGACCAGGAGATACTGTGGCACCTGCCACAGGATGCACATCCGGCCGAGCGCCAACCGCCGCGTCTCCACCACCGCAGCGGCCGCCATGACCAGGATGGAGAGGAATAGGCCGATGCCGAACCGCTGTAGCTCCGAGAACCCCCGCTCGTTACCGGTGAACCTCCTCGCCGTCGGGATGAGCACCCTGTCGTAGACGGGCACGAAGAGGATGACGCTCACGGCGTCGAAGCAAGCCAAGGACGCCGGAGGGATGGCGAAGGTGCCGACCATCGTGTCCATCATCCTCCCTTGCACCAGGAAGGTCGAGGAGAACTGCGCGAGGACGGCGAAGAACACGATACCGGTGGCCCAGATCGGGAGCATGCCGATCACGATCTTAAGCTCCTCGACTTGTGTGACTGTGCAAACCCTCCATGGAGCAGAGTAAAGCTCTTCGGCCGAAGAGATCACTGCAGCCTTGTCCAGGAAACTGGCCAAGAAATACCTTCAATCAGCTAACAGCAAACAGATCGATCCAGATTCCAGCCAGCCTATGTATGTATGAAAAATAAAAGTTTCGCTAAAACACATTTAGATGTGCCCTAAGGCCCTGTTCGGTACCACTCCGCTCCACAACTCTGGGAGCGGAGTTGGCGGAGCAGTTCAAAACGACGGAGCTGCAATTCCCCCCTCCGCAGATTCCGGGAGCGGACGACTGCCAAACATGGCCTAAATATTACACATCTAAGTCCTATATTATTGATTTTACGCAAAGATTCATGCGAGTACTTAAATGTGCAATAACTATGAGGACTAAAAAATATCCAAATGTGCTTTAGACAGACTCAAAAGAAAACCACTTACCGGATCACCGGTGTATGCTGCAATTTCTTGGTACCTTCCGCCATTGGCACATCCTCAGGTAGCTCGTAAAGAAGAGAAGCATCACGTGGCAAATCTACATTCCGCTTCCGGACAGCCGCGACGATGACCTGGCAAACGCTTACCAGTGGGCTTCCGAGAGGCTTCTGCACTCTATAGGAACTGGATCCCAGGAAAAAACTCGCCATGGCCAATGCGATGAACAGGGTGGGGATCCAGAGGCCTATCACCCACCCGTAGTGGTCCTGCACCCACACAACGACGGTGCCGGCGACGAAGCTGCCGATGTAGACGGAGAAGAAGAACCAGTTGAAGAAGGAGTTCTTCTTCAGCCTCTCCGTCGGGTCCGTGTCGTCGAACTGGTCGGCGCCGAAGGAGGAGACGCAGGGCTTGATGCCGCCGGCTCCGATGGCCATCATGTACAGGCCAAGGAAGAAGATGACGGACTGAGGAGAAGACGACGAGCCATCCGGCCGCAACGATGCTGAAATTGACATTGCAGCCATTCCCTTGTGTCGTTGCAATTGCAAAAATATATAGAACTATTAAGAAACTTGGTAATTCCATCTGAGGGATGATTATCGAAGGGATTAGCTTGTGGTGCTTACGATTAGGTAAACAGCGAAGAAGGCCAGTGTGGTCAGGTATCTTCCCAGGTAGGAGTCTGCCACGATCGCTCCGACGAGGGGAGCCACGTAGCAAGTCCCCTGCCAATTCGTGTAGTTTCTTGCTGCCGACACATTGCTCTCGTGTAAGATGGTCTTGAGGAAGGTTACCAGGTTGAACTGGATCCCGTAGTATGCTAGCTCCTCGAAGCACTCCGTCGCTGCATGCAGTGTAATTAAGTCGCAACTCACGTGTAATTACTGCCGGCTCCAAGATATCCGAAAGTTTTTTCACACATACAGTAACCCCGGGGGCAATGATCGTTTCCATTGTTAAAGTTGTTTCATTTGAGAGAAAAAAAAGAAACTTTAGTGTAGTAAGTTACTGTAGTTTGTTAGTTGTTACTTGTTAAGCAAATTCAACATGATTGATTCTCTAGATATAACTGAAAAAAAGACTATTCTCTAGACATATAATAATGGAAACGATCATTGCCCCCGGGGTCTACTCTATATGAAATCATGCGAGGCACTTCCAAAAATAGTAATGAGTAGCACAACGGAACAATAGCAATGTATATGTGCAGTCTGAGCACAATATTTGGAAAATTTAACTGAAATGAAGAACACTAGATATTTTTTTCTACCAGATCTACATGAGAAGTTTTTATTTTTTTGAGCTGCTGCATGAGAACATGGTATTACATATAGTTCCCGTTTACCTAAGATAAACTTGCATGCTTTCCAACTGCCGGTACCGTGCTTCGCTAAAGGAGTTGGAGTTACTTTAATGTCAACATTTCGGTCTCCTATACGTTCTACTGAGTCCTGCAATAAGACAAATCTAATTCTTTTTAGTATTACTAGTATATTTCTGCAAAAGTTTGAAATGGCTGTAAATAATTCTTTTTAGTGATACTAGTATCTTTCTGCAAAAGATTGAAATGGCTGTACAAATGCAGGAGTGCCTCCCTCTATAAACTTTTAAAGTACTGATTTAAACGATCTTATAAAAGTTTACAGGAGGAGTACATGATAAAAAAGAGAGCCTAGGATCACAGTGTGAATAGCATGCAGAAACTGGTGTCCGGTTAAACTGTTAATACTTTTGTTGTTTTCAAGACAATATTAAGAGAAAATCATCAGTATTGCATCAGACATGTAAGCTAGCATTTGTTAGATCTCAGCAAAGCAATATGCAGCCATGCAGGGGGTCATATTGCGCTAATCCGCAACAGTAAAAAAATAAACGAGATGCGTTTGATATGACACCCATATGCATGCAATATGTTACTTTGGGCATCAAAGAACTAAGTTTTCACATCTTCATAGATATTGGTGACAACGAAGCACATAAAAAAGAATCATTGCTTCAGAAATTCAAGCTACTGGTAGAGTTGAATGTAGAAGAACTAGCAGAGGAACTGACCTCAATAATTGGTTCTTCCTGCTGTGAGATTTCCTCAAGAGATTCCATGGTGGTTAGACTCCCAGCCTAGTAGATAGAGACCTTGTACACAGGTTGAACAAAGACATCTCAATTTATAGAAATATGGAGTATGACCTTGTGATGTTGTGCATATCTCTACTATTAACTGTGAATATGTATGTAGTCCTTCGCACACAACCATTAATGCAAAAAAATATAGTGCGAACCAATTTAAAAATGAAGTCATTAATACAATTAATTAGACAGACGGCTATACATGTGCAATTAATTAGATCCATTTAAATAGAGATTTTTTTCACGCCTAATCAATTTGAAAATTGATTCATTAATAGATAGTTGGAAGTACCTATTTTTCAGTTAGGAAGGCAACTAATTAATTAGGTAGAAAATTAATCTCATCAAATTAGTCATGCATCCACTTCCAAAAGTAATTGGAAATCTAGTGCCGAATCCATTTGGAAATCAAGGCATTAATACAACCAGTTTGTCAGACTGTTAATTACATGTGTGATTAATTAGGTCCATTTAAATAAAGATTTTTGCACCAAATCAATTTAAAATCTAAGTCATTTATGTAACTAATTAATTAGACCTGCACATAATTAGAATAGGGATTTTTTTCATTGAGTCAGACAACTAATTAATTAATCAGACAATTAATCACGCAGAATCAGTTTGAAAGCGCTCGTGCGCGAGAACCTCCAGCAGGCTAACGCCATAAGGCCAACCAACACTTGTCAACATGATGTGGAGCATCCTACAGGCATCACCATGTCACGAGTCCGTTTGGCAAGTGACACGTGTGACATCAACTTCACATACACAAAGTTGAATCATCTTCTTTACACGTGCTCACTTGACCCCTTCGAGGATGGTATACTACTTGACACCCCTCTCATGTGCATGCATAGGTATTGTCGGAACTTCACGGATGACGAGGAGGAGTGCGAGCGCAAGTGTACAACTACACCATCCGCGAGGGAAGCGTGGAAACGAAGACGCAAGAAGAAGAGCTACCGAAGAAGCTCCAGCGAGCGGACGTTCGGACGACACCGAACGACCGACCCCTCCCAGCGAGCGGACGTTCGGCCCCCACCGGAGGACCGGCACATCTACACCTGAGCCAAATCAGCGGAAGACCGACGACACTGGACATCCGGTGCCACCTCAACTGAGCCAAAGTGAGCAGAAGTCCGGCGACTACCGGACGTCCGGAAGCCCACGAACCACCGGACGACCGGTCCCCAGCGGACGTCCGGTACTTGTCTGCGTACAGAAATCGGGCCCAAGGCCCATGTATCCCTCTCCCACTTACCCCTTCGTGGACCTAGACTATATATACTCCTCCACCTCCTCCTAGTTAGGGTTAGCGTTGTGTTAGCTCATTTGTGAGATAGAGCTTCGCTCATCCATATCGGATCTACTCCTTGAGAGAGACCGCGGCCCCTCTTCGGAGAAGATCCACCTTGGATTCAAGACCCCTTTACGGGAAGATCTCCCCTTGTGGATTCAAGACCTCCTCACAGAGAAGACCAGTTACCATTTGTATCGTCCCTTGTTGACTTTGGATCTTGTATCTCCTCTCGTGTTTCGAGGATCTAGCATATGTGTGACCATATCTTGTTGGTTTTAGTGTTTCTCTCGTGTTTCCCCTCGTGATTCCCCTTGTTTTCCCCCTCGTGTTCTTCGTGTTCTTCGCGGGATCCGCTCCTTTCGTGAAAGATCGGCCATCTAGGGTTCCACCCTACATCATCTTGGTATCATGAGCCATGTTGATCACGATTTCGGAGCCTCCCCTCTTTGTTTTCTAGCTTGATTTTGTTGTGTTCTTTCCCAATTTGAAAATCCCCACCAAAAATAGCCCCGATTTCTTTTTGGTGATTTGTTTGTTTGAAGAAGTTTTGTTGATTTTGATCCATGGATTTGCTTGGTTTCAAGTGGATCTAGCATCTCCCCAAATTTCTCCATCTTTCATCCATGAAATCTCCTTAATTTTGACCCCAAAATCCCCAAATTCCACCCAAAATCGCGTCCCGGATCTGAAATTTCGCATTGACCCCGATCCATCGGACGACCGACGTTTTACGGACGTCTGGAGCCCCTGGAACGACCGGACGTCCGCAACTTTATGGACGACCGGAACCCCCTAACCCGAGCAGAATTTACGGATTTCCGAACCGACCGGACGTCCGGCCCCCGGACATCCGTCCTTTTACGGACGTCTGTAAACTGTAGTTTCAGATTTCGGCTGATTCTTGTTTCGACCGTAACTAATTCATCCAAACTCCGATTTTGACGTTCTTTAGCTCGTTTTGAAGCTCTTGACATCCCCCTTCCCACAAAAATACCACCAACATCATTTGAATCCATAAAAATTTTCAAACTTTGGCATCTTTGCCTAGGGCTTCCACCACATCATCCGCTACACCACCACCGACTTCCGCAACCTAACCAATTTTGTTCCCTTCGCATTAGCGGTTGTTTGAGTTGTGACTTGAGTCTCCTAAGGTGTTTCGGCTACTTAGGGACGGTTGCTTCTTCATCAACCACCACCACTTCCTCATAGTGATGCGGAGCATCCCAAGGTCATCCCCATGGACCTACCATCGTCTCATCAAGTGCCTACTGGACCCATGACTCGATCACGTGCAAGAGCCCTTGAAACCGAGGTGACATCTCTCCTCTCACAATTCCACTTCGATGCACATGAAGCATGGCTACTACCTCATATGGATACCTTGCGCATACTCAGGTACAATGGAGAAGCTAAGGAGCGAGGACAAGAAGAAGAGGAAGATGGACGAGAAGATGGAGAATAAGAAGAGCTGCAGGAAATTTCCCAGCCACCGGACGACCGGCCGGGACCGGACGTCCGGCGCCTGAAGCGTCAGCCGAGCTCCAGCCAGCGGACATCCGGCCCAGACCGGACGACCGGTGCCCCTGCACCCCAAGCGAACGAGCAGACGTCCGGTCCGGAGCGGACGACCGGCGCACCAGCACCTGAGCCAACATCAGCGGAAGTCCGGAGCCTCCGGACATCCGGCACCCCCATCACAGAGCAGAACCAGCGGACTACCGGAGGACACCGGACGTACGACAGCTCCTGAGACACCGGACGACCGGTCCCCAGCGGACGTCCGGTACCTGGCTGCGTCCAGATTCGGGCCCAAGGCCCATGTACCCTTCACTTCGCCCCCTTTTGCACTTAGACTATAAATAGACCCCCCATTCATCCTAGCTAGGGTTATCGTTGGTTTAGCTCACATTTCGAGATAGATCTTCGCTCATCCATACCGATCTCCTCCTCGAGAGAGACTGCGGCCCCTCTTCGGAGAAGATCAACTTGGATTCAAGACCCCCTCTTGGGCGGCCCCATCAAGACCTCCTTCTAGGAGAAGAACCGGTTACTTGTATCGTCCTTTGTTGACCTTGGATCATCGTGTATCTCTTTGTGTTTCGAGGATCTAGCACATGTGTAATCGAATCTTGTTGGTTTGAGTGATTCTCTCGTGTTTTCCCTCGTGTTCTTCGTGTTTCTCTTTGGGATCCGCTCCTTTCATGAAAGATCGGCCATCTAGGGTTTCACCCTACATCATCTTGGTATCATGAGCAAGGTTGATCACGATTTCGGAGCTTCCCCGTTGTGTTGCTAGCCTAATTTTGTTGTTTTTCGTCCTAATCCGAAAATCCCCACCAAAAATAGCCCCAAATTTTTCTTGTGTTTTGTGAGTTGTGATGATGTTTTGTTGGTTTTGATCCGTGAATTTGTTGCGTTGCAAATAGATCTAGCCTTCCCCCACCATCTCCACCTCGAAATCCCTCCCAAATTCCCCATATTCCCCCCAAAATCACCTCCCGGATCTAAAATCTCGCGTTGACCCCGACCACCGGACAACCGTCACATCACCGGACATTCGGCGACCCAGGAAGCACCGGACGTCCGACGTTACCGGACGACCGGCGACCGGACATCCGTTCGCGCCCGGACGACCGCTACTTCCACAACATCATCCGCTACACCACGTCCAACTTCCGCAAAACCGTCCCAATATCCCTACCCACACCACCACCGAACCGCCACCTACTCCGATGATTTTGGTCGCCTTTGGTTTTGAGAATTTGAGTTGCGGTATCATATCCTTTTGTGTTTCGGCTATCTAGGTACGGTTCGACATCGACATCACCGCCGCTCATTTTTGCCACGGAGGCGTCATCAACACCGGTCATCAACAACGACCACCTCGACTACGACTTGGTATTCGTGCCACCATTTTGACACCATACCGGAAGCAAGACCGGTAACCTCATCTTGGTATTGGACATATCACTCTTGCCATCACATTGTTAGCCATCATCGCCTTACTCCTTTGTGTTGCTTACCCATCGAGACTAGCCATTGAGTATTGCCGGCAACGAGACTTGTGCACATTAGTGATCATACTTCCCATAGCATACATACATACATCATTGTTGCCTATATTGGTATCATCTCTTGTGTCACAAAGTTGTCATCGCATACTCACTTGCTATCTTGGTTCGTCAAGCATCGCATAAGAAAAGAGCTCAAACATCAAAGAGCCAACCAAGCTTTTAAGCAAAGAGGAAAGATAAGCAAAGAGCTTTAAGCAAGAACCATAGCATCATACAACATTAAGATTGTCATACTCGATCATCTTGGATCCTATCATAGCAACACCTTGCATAAAACATATTTGGGATAGAAGTCGTTGCATTTTTGCTAAGTAGGTTATGCACAAGTTCTTGTATCCGCCTATCGTGCAATCGTGCTAGCGTCTCTCTAGTGTTGTGCAACAAGAGCATTTTTGTGGATTCCACATTTTGGCTCACCCTTGGTTTCTCAACCCCACTTATCTTTGTGTGTATGTGTTTCTGTGTACCGTATATTCTTGGTCTACTTGTTACATTGCATCTTGTGAATCTTTTCCAACATTATTGAATCTTGCTTACATTCCCATTAAAAATTGTGCCACCATCCTAACCAAGCTCCACCAAAAGCTTTTACTTGTGTAGGTGTGAGAACCGACAAGAATTGGTACCAATTGTGCTATTTCCTTGTTACACATTGGAGCCATCTTTGATCCGTTGTCAACATCGGTCAAGGTACATTTGATATTGGTTCTTCCCTTTCTTCCACTCACACTTGTCTTGGAATGATGGATAGGCCAAGTACTTCTACCAACCCGCTCTTCATGGAGCAAGACGACGACATGAACTCCTTCGTCACCAAGAGTCACCTCTTTGGTGCACAACGTGCTTTGCATCAAGAGCAACAAGCTATGAGTGAACGCATCGACAACCTTGCCGCCGACTTACGACTTCCCGAGCAACGTACAAGGGACTACTTTGACAACAAGCTCGACGATCACAAGCAAGAGAATGACGCAAGGATGGACGAGATTCGCGCTTTGTTGCTCAACCGCTCTTCTTCCACTTCAAGAAGGAGCCGTTCAAGTCGACACTCCGACGACACCATCTTCGGTTCAAGTACACCGTCATCGAACACTCTCCGTCGAGCCACGCGCAACGAGCGTGAAGCAAACCTCAATCCACTTCGAGACACCGACTCGCAAGAACATCGATGACGTCAAGCCGAAGAAGCCTTTGTGCTAGCTCGGGAACGGCATCGCAAACGTCAACACGAACAAGAGGAGCGAGCGCGACAACATCAAGATGCACAAGACGCCGAGGCGGAACGCCAAGAACAACAACTACGTGAAGCTCAAGCACTTGAAGCGCAACGTGCCCTTCATGCATCAAGTCGTGCTGTAGCCGACCGAGGCCGACAAGCTCGACTACATCGAGAAGCACTTCGCGATGAAGCTCAAGAAAGAATTTACCAAAGACGTGTGCGTCAACAAGCTCCTCGTCAAGATAGACAAGCACCTCATCAAGATAGACAAGCGCCTCGTCAAGATAGACAAGCTCTCCCTCTAGCAAGACAAGAACATCAAGTCCATCGAGAACAAGAAGACAATGGATCCAATCCTCGGCAAGAGCAACACGAGGTTGATAACCCTCCGCGTCAAGAGTACCACGAGTTGGACAATCATCTACAACTTGGGCATCATCATCCCCGACCCCAACACAATGAAGAGCAACGCTACGGCAAGCTCAAGTTCACCATGCCCAAGTTCAACGGAAGCAACAATCCCGAAGAATACCTTTCATGGGCATTGAAAGTTGACAAGATCTTCCGTTTGCACAATTATAAAGAAGAGAAGAAGATCGCGATGGCATCCCTTGAGTTCCAAGACTATATCCTCATTTTGTGGGAACAAGTCATTGAGCATCGCGAGGCAAGAGGTGATCCACCCATCACTACTTGGGCACAAATGAAGGATGTCATGAGAGCACGCTTCGTGCCTACCTACTACAACCGCGACCTCTTCAAGAAACTCCAACAACTCAAGCAAGGAACCAAGAGCGTTGAAGAATACTACAAGGAGATGGAGATTGCAATGATAAGAGCCAATGTGACGGAAGATGATGAGAAAACTATGGCACGTTTCTTGAATGGACTAAATCATCCCATCAAGAAGATCGCCGACTTCCAACCATACTCAAATCTCATCGAGCTCGTGCACCAAGCTACCAAAGCGGAACGCCAAGTGCAAGATGACTTCAAGTACGCCAAGTTCTCATCCAAGTCCTACGGCTTCTCCAATAACCAAGCTTCAACGACTCCAACACCGACTACAAGAACGTCTACTTCCAACATCGACAAGCCGACTTCCAAGAAAGCTTCGTCAACTACAAGTCATCCTCCTACGAGCAACTTCAAGCCGAGAGCTTCATCTTCATCTACCCCAACCGATGAGACCGTCAAGACGAGTTCCCTCAAGTGTTTCACTTGCGGAGGCCGAGGCCACAAGTCCTATGAGTGCACCAACAAGCGCACAATGATCTTCAATGATGATGGCACTTATGATTCCATGAGCGAAGGAGAAATGGAAGCCCTTGAGCAAGTGGCCATGCACCGCCAAGTAAACAATGAAGAAGAACAAGTCTTTTGTGATGAAGACTCAAGTCCCGCACTTGTTGTCTCAAAAGTCTTGACCCTCCAACATCACCAAGAAGAAGACCAAAGATGCACCATATTCCACACCAAGGCCGGCATCAATGGAAGATCCGTCAAGGTCATCATCGATGGAGGGAGTTGTCACAATCTTGCAAGTGAAGAACTTTGCTCCAAGCTCCAATTGCCCAAGACGAAGCATCCACATCCATACAAAGTGCAATGGCTTAGTGACTCCGGCACTATCCAAGTCGAGCACCGAGTACAAGTATCCTTCAAAATCGGCGCTTACGAAGACACCTTGGAATGCGACGTCATCCCAATGACCGTTTGCCATCTTCTCCTTGGACGGCCATGGCAATTCGATAGAGGAGTCGTCCACAATGGGCATACAAACCACTATAGCTTCAAGATGCAAGGAAAGGAGTTTGTATTACGACCCATGTCTCCAAGCCAAGTGATCGCCGATAAGCAAGCCACCCATCGTGGAGAGAATGGTGAGAGAGTGAGCCACAAAAAAGAGAGTGAGCGCCACAAGCCCAAATTGAGTGCCTCCACGATGAGCGAAAACAAGAACTTCATTCTATTTGCCACCAAACGTGAGATGAGAGAAGTGTGTGAGAACCCATCAAGTGTCCTACACTATGTCCTATTATGCAAGGACGAGGTCACAAAAACTAACAACTCTCACAATCTACCTTTGGTGTTATCTTCTCTATTGCAGGAATTCCAAGATGTTTTCCCCGATGAGCTACCTCCGGGTCTACCTCCACTACGAGGCATTGAGCACCGAATTGATCTCATCCCCGGAGCGCCGCTTCCTGTAAGTGCATCTAGTGCCACCCCTAGTTGGTTTTGGAGTATTGACGACAAACCTAGTTGAGGGACTAATGTGTTTGTGAGAATTGCAGGAAAACACAGGTAGAAGTCCCTCATTGATTCGGCTTACTACCAGAGATGACCCCTAAAAATGAATGAAGACATTGAAGTCAAAGGTGGTATATGAAGATATTCACATTGAAGACTATGACAACAGAAGACACGTTATGAAGCCTATGGAACTCGAAGACTTAGATCCTTCGTAGTTCTTTTTATTTTTGTTGAGTCATAGGAACCACCGTACTGTTAAGTGGGGTCCAGGAGAACAAGTCAGAATGACTTAAGTGATGCCTAAATCAAAAACCTATGTCTTCGAGCGAAGACAATGAGAGCAAATCTTGTCCAGAGCCGGACAAGTCAGCTTTGCTTGTAGCCCAAGTAAAGTTACCATGAGAGTTCGAAATCTGACCGTTGAGACACGTGTCAGTTCCTTAGTGACCCAGGGTCATTTCGGACAAATCAGGTCGGGTTGCCAAGTGGCTATAAATAGCCCACCCCCACAACCATAAACGGTTGGCTGCTCAGATTTCAGTGCACGGCTTTTGTCGTTTGAGAGCAACCCACCTCGAAGCCTTTGAGAGAAAATTCCTAGTGAGGAT
The DNA here is from genome assembly GCF_003073215.2 of Triticum urartu. NCBI lineage: Eukaryota > Viridiplantae > Streptophyta > Magnoliopsida > Poales > Poaceae > Triticum > Triticum urartu. The sequence continues at coordinate 51,569,209 of NC_053026.1, read as the reverse complement.
AAAAGCCCTAACCACCCAGAGCCAGAGTAAATTGGGCATCACTTAAGTCTTCTTGTCTGTGTGATCTGAAGACTTATTACACTTGAGGACTGTGAATCCTCCAGACGGTTAGGCGTCGCGTTCAGAGCATCCAAGAGACATTGTGGATTGCCAGTGAACGAAGTCTGTGAAGGTTTGGGAGTCTACCTTGAAGACTTATCGGAGTGATTGGACGAGGACTAAGTGACCTTAGCTCAAGGAGATTACGGTGAGGACTTGGTGTCCTGAACTGTGTGTTCAGGACTGGGTGTCCGGGACTGTGTGTCCAAAGGTTTAAATACCTAGCCGCTCCAACCAGACGTACAGTTGTCACAGCAACTGGAACTGGTCCAACATATCATTGTCTTCAACGAGTCACTGGTTTCATCTTCACTTCCTTCTCTTGCTGTTACTCATTGTGAAGTCATTGCGTGCTTGCTTTATCATTTGTCTTCACAACGTGAATGCATGATCTGTTTGGCTTCATAACTTCTTCCTACTTGATCCTTATTACACTGAAGCTGTTTGTCACTGTGCTTTCACTCTATTGAATACATGACCATGGTTGGCCTAGTGTAATCTAACTTCCGCTGCATAGTAATAGGCATAATCTTCACTGTTTGTCTTCATAACTCCCAAGTTTTGAAGAATTTCATAAAAATCGCCTATTCACCCCCCCACCCCTCTAGTCGATATAACGCACTTTCAATTGGTATCAGAGCTCGGTGCTCCCTTGTTTTGTGTGATTCGGTTTAACCACCTGGAGTTTTAGCTATGTCGACTGCAGGGATAATCAAAGTCTCCGCTGCGTGCCCCGTCTTCGATGGAACTGAATATCCCTACTGGAAGAATAAGATGCGCATGCATCTTGAAGCCATTGACGTCGACCTATGGTATGTCGTCGAGAACGGCGTTCCCAAGGCTGGAGAAGGTGTCACTGCTACTGATGTCAAGAAATTCGTTCAACTGGACTCTACTGCCAAGAACATCATCTGTGGTCATCTGACCAAAGGACAGTATGGCCGTGTGAGTGCCTTGAAGAGATCCAAACTGGTCTGGGACTGGCTCTCCAAGGTCAATGAAGGCATCTCAACCCAGAGAGATCAACGAATCAGTGTCCTTCGCAATCTCTTCAACCGCTTCAAGCGAAATGACAATGAGAATGTCCAGCACACATTTGATAGACTCACTGACATCACAAATGAGCTTCAAGCTCTCGGCGCCACTGAAATCACCAAACATGAAATCGTCAAAACGCTGCTGAGATCACTTGATAGTTCGTTTGACATCCTGGCCCTGATGATTCAAGAACGTCCTGATTTCAAGACACTCGATCCGTCTGACATACTTGAGAGGCTCAACACACACAAGTTTCAGCTTTCTGAGAAAAGAGATATCTACGGTCCAAACTATGGGCGAACTCGCGCCTTGAAGGCAAAAGCTGTCTCCTCATCTGAAGAAGAATCTGACTGCAGTTCTGATGATCCTGAAGACATTGGAAGAGAACTTGCAATGCTAGTGAAGAAGTTCCAAAAATTCACCAAGAAGAAAGGCTTCAGAAAATCTTCACGATCAAGCTCAAGGAATGATGAAGCTTCTGCTCATGACTACAAGAAGAAAACATGTCACAAGTGCAAGAAAACTGGACACTTCATCTCTGAGTGTCCACAGTGGGACAATGAGAACAGAAGGAAGAAGAAGAGCAAGGAATATGATTCTGACGACAAGAAGAAGAAGAAATACTCAAAGTCTTCTTCCAAGTCTTCATCAAAGTCTTCATCACACAAGAAGAGCTCATCTGGCAAGGCGCGTGCGTTTGTTGGAAAGGAGATGGATTCAGAGGAGGAGTCCGCATCTGAGGAGGCAGAGGTGGAGTATGAGGAGGAGTCTGATTCTGGCATTGCGAGTCTGGCTACAGCATACGTCGCCAAGTCCATCTTCAACACTTAAGACAATGACTGCATCACCGACACCAACGCAAATGACAAGAACGACTCCACTCCTACCTACTGCTTCATGGCACGCGGTGCCAAGGTAAACACACACACTACTCGCTATGAAACATCTAGTGACGATGACTCTGAATGTGATTCAAAACCTAGCTACAAAACACTTGCTAAAATTGCAACTGAACAACAGAAAGCTATGGAACATATTCAAAAACTGTTAGACAGAAGCGATGATCTGTTGGGTGCTGAAATGACTCGATCTGAATCCTTAATTGAAGACATAAAAAACCTTCACGTTAAGTATCAGGAACTTGAAGATCGTCATGATACTCTCTCAACAACTCATGAAAAGCTTTCCTATGATTATCTTCAAAGGAAGCAAGAACTTGGGAAATTGAGGGTGGCTCATGAAGATCTTCAAAAGGAAAATGAGTCACTTCGCTCCAAACAGATCAGTCCCGCTCAGGAAGGATTTGAACCACCATGTCTTAAATGCATTGAGCGTGATAATGCTAATTCTGTTGCTGAATGTTCCACTTCTACTGTTGTTGCAATATCTTCAACTGTTGACGTGGTAACTAACCCCTCTGCTGAGGATACCACTGCTATTGCTGATGAGAATGCTATGTTGAAGACATTGCTTGAAACAGGGATGTATAAAAGTCTTAAAGGACATCAGACACTATGTGATGTCCTCAAGAAGCAGATCCTGAATCGAAACCCTAGGAAAGAGGGTGTTGGATTTGTGAGGAAAATCAATGCAGATGGCTCTTACTGGAAACCTGAGCAGTACCCCAAAACCACATGGGTTGCTGCAAAGGAACTTTCAGCAGATCCATCCAACTTATCTGGCTTCACTTGTGCTAACCCCATTATCATTATTGAATCCTTTGATGCAAACTATAAACTGTTTAAGAATCAGAATGGTGAAGTGTTTGCCAGGTACATTGGTACTAACTGCAGGAATGGACCACCTATGAAGAAGATCTGGGTTTCCAAAAAGTGTCTGGAAAATCTTCCTGTGAATGTCTTCATGACACCTCACTTGAAGAAGACAAATCTTAGACCAAAGGCTTCATACGGTCCAATGGCTTCATACAAACAGAGGACTCACCCGAGTCACACTAACACAAATGTTTTGCAGGGAAACCATACTCAGGCACATGAGTATGAGAGCGGTTCATCGAACCGTGTTCATGTGACCAAAAATTATTCTGCTTATTCCTATGAGTATTATTGTCCACCTGCTAGACTGTTTGCTAAGGCTTCAAAGCCAAAATTCTCAGATGCTACACTTAGACTTATTGCTTCTAAGCCACCCTTGAAGATGTGGGTGGTTAAGAAAGCTTAACTCTCTTTTGCAGGGAAAGGTCTCCAGCAGAAAAACAAAATCTTCTGATGCTATTGCTGGGGACCTTAAAAATCTTGTAGGGCGCAAGATAAAATGCCCGAATGGGATCAATATGTACTTCGTTCCTGAATCGCATGCTACTCTCCCTATTAGTCCTAATCTGGATTTAAGTTTTCATAACCCACTGGTTCGTCAAATGTTTATGCTTCACAATTCTCTTCGTGAAGCCTATCCCCCTAACTGTACTGTAGGGTACGACACCAGCGACTTCAAAATATTCAGAATGGATTATTGACAGTGGGTGTACAAATCACATGACTGGCAGAAGAAGCCTTCTTATGGACTCAACATTACGTCCATCCGACAAGAGCCACATCACATTTGCTGACACTGGTAAAAGTAAGGTATTGGGTCTAGGTAGAGTTGCAATCTCAAAGGATCAACACATGGATAAAGTCATGCTTGTTGAATCCCTTGGCTTCAACTTAATGTCTGTCTCAATGCTTTGCAATCTGAATATGATTGTAATGTTTGGAAAATATCGCTGCCTGGTGCTAATGGAATCTGACAAATCTCTAGTGTTTGAAGGGTATCGGAAAGGTGATTTGTATGTGGTAGATTTCTCAGCAGGACCACAACTTGCGGTATGCCTTCTTGCAAAAGCTTCAGAATGCTGGCTTTGGCATCGGAGGCTTGGGCATGCTGGCATGAGGAACCTCCACACCCTTGCGAAGAAGAAGCATGTCATAGGCATCGAGGGCGTCAAGTTCAAGAAAGATCATTTATGCGGTGCCTGTGAAGCAGGGAAGATGACAAGGGCAAAACATCCTTCGAAGGCAATCATGACTACTACACAACCCTTCGAACTGCTCCACATGGATCTTTTCGGTCCAACTCACTACTCAACTTTTACTACTACTGCTTGCCTCTATGGCTTCGTCATTGTTGATGATTACTCTAGATATACTTGGGTACACATAATCCTTTACAAGACTGAAGTGCAGGATGTCTTCAGACGCTTCGTCAATCGAGCTATGAACAATTTTGGCGCCAAGATAAAGCACATTAGAAGTGACAATGGCACTGAATTCAAGAACACTGGCCTTGATACATATCTTGATACCTTGGGCATCACACATGAATTCTCAACTCCGTACACGCCACAGCAGAATGGCGTCGTCGAATGCAAGAACAGAACACTCATTGAAATAGCCAGAACAATGCTAGATGAATACAAGACTCCAAGAAAATTCTGGACTGAAGCCATTGATACTGCATGCCATACAATCAATCGTGTTTATCTTCACAAGCTTCTGAACAAGACATCTTATGAACTCCTAACTGGCAAGAAGCCAAATGTCAGTTACTTCAGAGTATTTGGCGCAAAGTGCTGGATCAAGGACCCACATCACACCTCAAAGTTTGCACCAAAAGCACATGAGGGCTTTATGCTTGGATATGGAAAGGATTCACACTCCTACAGAGTCTTCAATCTCTTCCATTACAAAGTGGTCGAAACAATGGATGTGCGGTTTGATGAAACAAATGGTTCACAAAGAGAGCAACTGCCAAATGTGCTAGATGAAGTCCCAGCTAGTGAATCAATCAAGCTTATGGGAACTGGAGAGATTATGCCTTCTGAAGCTCATCCTGAAGAAGAACTCATCATCTCAGCACCTGATCAACATGAAGACAATGCTCAGCATGAAGACATTCCTCCAAACAACAACGCAGATCAGCAAGAGCAAAGTCTTCGCCCTATACATCCTCGTGTTGCAAATGAAGTGCAGATTGACAGAATACTTGACAGCATCAATGCACCTGGTCCACTCACTCGTTCAAGGGCAACTCAGCTAGCAAACTTCTGTGGGCATTTCGCATTCGTCTCAATATCAGAACCCAAGAAAGTTGAAGAAGCCTTCATGGAACCTGAATGGATTCAAGCTATGCAAGAAGAGCTTCAACAGTTTGAGCTGAATAATGTATGGGAACTGGTTAAGCGTCCCGATCCACGGAAGCACAACATAATAGGCACCAAATGGATATACCGCAACAAGCAAGATGAGCATGGTCAAGTTGTCAGAAACAAAGCTCGTCTCGTTGCTCAAGGATATACTCAAGTAGAGGGCATTGACTTCGATGAAACTTTTGCTCCTGTGGCTAGGATTGAAGCCATACGCATACTGCTGGCCTATGCAAATCATCATAACATACTTCTATATCAAATGGATGTGAAAAGTGCCTTTCTCAATGGCAAGATTGAAGAAGAAGTGTATGTTGCACAACCAACTGGTTTTGAAAATCCAAAACATCCTGATATGGTATACAAGCTCAACAAGGCACTGTATGGCCTCAAACAAGCCCCTAGGGCCTGGTATGATACACTCAAGTACTTTCTGAAGAGCAAAGGCTTCATACCTGGTTCCCTGGATCCCACTCTTTTCACGAAGACATACGATGGTGAACTGTTTGTGTGCCAAATATATGTGGATGACATTATCTTCGGCTGCACCAATCGGAAGTACAGTGAAGAGTTTGGATATATGATGCAAGAGCAATATCAGATGTCCATGATGGGGGAGCTGAAGTTCTTTCTTGGTCTTCAAATCTGACAACAGCGCAATGGCATCTTCATATCTCAAGAGAAGTATCTCAAAGATTGCCTGAAGAAGTTCGGTATGCAAGACTGCAAAGGCTTCACAACACCAATGCCAGCCAAACATCATTTAGGTCCTGACGACAATGGTAAAGAGTTCGATCAAAAGGTATACCGCTCCATGATTGGGTCTTTGCTTTATTTATGTGCATCTAGGCCAGATATCATGCTTAGTGTTTGCATGTGTGCTCGATTTCAAGCGGCACCAAAGGAGTCGCATCACTTAGCTGTGAAGCGAATTCTTCGATATTTGGCTCACACCCCAACTCTAGGATTATGGTATCCAAAGGGCTCAGAGTTTGATTTGGTTGGATTTTCGGATGCTGATTATGCTGGTGACAAAGTTGATCGCAAGTCTACATCAGGCACATGTCACTTTCTGGGATGATCACTTGTATGTTGGTCTTCAAAGAAGCAGAACTGTGTATCTCTCTCCACTGCTGAATCTGAATACATCGCTGCTGGATCTTGCTGCGCTCAGCTTCTGTGGATGAAGCAAACACTCAAGGATTATGGCATTCATCTGAAGCAAGTGCCACTTTACTGCGACAATGAAAGTGCCATCAAGATTGCCAACAACCCGGTTCAGCACTCGAAGACAAAGCACATTGAAATTCGCCATCACTTTCTCAGAGATCATGTTGTGAAGGAAGACATTGATATCATACACGTCAACACTGAAGAGCAATTGGCAGATATCTTCACCAAGCCCTTGGATGAGAAGAGGTTTTGCAAGTTACGGTGTGAGCTAAATATCTTGGAATCCTCAAATGTCCTGTGATCAGGCACACATCCTAACACTTATGCATATTGATGACTTAGATGTGCAACGCACAAAGTAAAGTATATCTTCAATCAATGAAGACATACATTCTAAGTGTGAATACATTAATGTGGAATTTGACTTCGGAGCGCCACAATAATTGTGCGCCGTGTCTGGGTCTAATACTTCCTATACGGTGGGTAACGCCACCACCAAACGTTCCATTTTGAAGTGTTTAACTCATGGCGTTACCTTGCAATATCTTCACATTGGTTTGGCTTCGAACTTAACATGTCTTCATGATTATCTTCACTACGATGATTATATATATATATATGCTCTAAGTGTTCTGTCCTCTACAGCATTCACTTATAGCTATGTCTTCTTGGTTGAATCTTTTGAACTAAGTGAATGTGATCGGACCCTAACCTCTCTATGCTTTCTATCTCAAACTCTATCTCTCCAAGTCATATGCATTCTGTTGAAACTGTCGAATGTCTTCACTGTGTCCTTGTCAGCTGAAGACATAGAGACAACCATAAAAGTCCGTTTTTTATGCTCATTCCTCCACATAAGATCCGGAGAAGCAGGAACGACCGCCCGACAATTTAGGCGTGCGTGGGACGTGGAACAAACCCCAAACTTCCGCTAACTAGCCACGCGTGCCTCAAATGCGAACCGCCAGGGGCACCTGCGTAATAGCACAGTGCAGCCTCTGAGTCTATAAATTCACACTTACCGCAGTCATTATCTCCTTCTTCCATCCTCGCACGAACCCTAGCGCCACCGCTAGCACTCGACGACGCCGGAGACGAAGCGCTTCGCTGCCGCAACCTCTCCAACGCCGTCCTCACGCCGACCGCGGACATCATCCTCTCCGCCGTCGCCGTAGGTGTTTTCCGTCGCCAAGTTAGGGCACGGAGGACTGAACTGCTCGGCATCAACTTCCTTCCGTCTAGCAGTTCCAGTGTGGTAAATAAAACTTCTTTTTACAGCCTCTTTTGATCTCTTGGTTCTGTCACTTTCAACCATAAGAAGTTTCTCTTCACACCAGTTAGATCTCTCGCTGCATCTCATAACATGCCTAGTATATTCACTTGTGCTTCATAAAGTAGTTAGATTCCTCACTTGTACTGATCTATGGGTTCGTACAAATCTGGAACCAACTTCTTATCTATAAGTGAATGTCTTCGCACAATGAGGTCAATGTCTTCTAAACTGATTAATCTTCAAAACCTTCTGAGAATGCATATGACCTCTTCCCCTTCCCTCGCACCTTAATGCTGTCACAGGTACATGTCCGTGGGAGAATCCTTCGGTTCTCATAGTCTGCATTCATTTGCAGAATTCCTACAGCATCACATAAACTCTCCTGAAGCCAGTTCCTGTTTGTCCAGAAAAAGAAAGCCTTTGAAGCCTTTGAAAGTTTTGAAGCCTTTCAAGTTAAAGTTTATGGCTTCAGTTGCAGCAGCAAGAAAGGGGGGCAGACAGAGACATGAGGGAACTTCCAAGGATCTGCCTGAAGACTTGGCAGAAATGTACAAAACAGATCCAGAAGAGAGCTATGGGCAGCGCAAAACCCGAATCCAATGGATTCGACGCTATTGGGCAGAACAGTGGTTCAAATACCGCTTCGTCACCCAGGAGTATGCTGAAAAGAATGCAATCAAGAGTCCATGGGGGGATATCTTATACAAGAACCTCGTACCCAGAACCAGAGATGAAGCCATTGCTCAAGGCTTCTACCCATGCATGGTCCGAGGACCACAGCCTGATGATGCACATCCGTCGTCACTTCTCTGGTGTCGTGACGACAATCTCTTCAAACGCAACTTTCAGTTTGCTCAACAGTCTGCGAAGCTAAACAAGAAGAAATTTGGGCTTGACTTCAATCCTGGTCCCTCCTCACCAAGGGCAGATGGCACACGCGACGCGGAACCCAATATCAACGATCCGTTTGCCAATCTTGAGGGCTTGATCACCCACATCTTAGTCCAAGGGACTGCTGTGAATGACCCTCCAGCTGATTCTGAGTCTGATGAAGCTCCTGCTGTGCCGAAGCCAAAGCAGACAAAGAAACCAAAAGCTTCGAAGCCGGCCCCTGCCTCAAAAATCTCAAGGGCGAAGCCATTGAAAACTGCACCTCCTGAAGTCAGTGTGCAGTCTGAAGATGTATCCCGCATCTCCAAGCCCCTGAAGGATAAGGAGCCCCAGCAACACACAGGCAAAGAGCTCACTGCTGCTGCCATTCTGCGCAGTGAAGCCATTGATCTATCAAGCGATGAAGATTTGGGCGATGACGCACTAGAACAGCTCATCAAAAGCAAGGAGGAAGCGGAAATCTTCAACAATCTACCTCTCTTTGATGTCGCCATCATCCACAGCTTCATCGATGAATGGTTTGACACACCAGATATAAGCTTCAATGATCTGCAGCTGCCTGTTGGACTCAGCGTCGCCTTCCAAGGCGCAATTGCTTCAAAACTGGCCATTGCTCAGCGCATTGTTGAGCTGAAGCAGAAAATTGATCACAAAAAAGCTCAGTTCAAGAAGCACATGGCCAGTCTCAGCGTGCAGGAAGTCAGAAGCTTCAAAATCATGCTGCATGATCTCAAAGAAAACTTTCTGAAGAAGCGTGCTAAAGCTCAAGGCTCGCGTGAAAGGATGAAGTCATTGGCTGACAAATGTGTTCAAGCCTACAACGAGGCTGAAAAGCGCAAGGCACTTGGGCGTCCAGGCATCGACCCCAAGATGGCCGCAAAGAAGAAGAAGCAGCCTGCTGTGAGTGAACCAGAGGAATCAAGACAAGCAGCCACTTCCATTGTATTCCCAACCGCCACGACTGGCTCGAAGCCAAAGAGCCGGTCAACAGCTTCAGAGCTAAAGAAGACAAGAGCTGCAGAAGCTGAAGCCAGAAAAAGGAAGAGCTCTGAAGCCTCTCCTTCTGCCCCAGTAAAAAGAAGCGCAAGACTAAGAAATCTAGGGCTGCTCCCACAAAGCCCTTGATGGTTGAACCCCTTTCTGTCATTCACCCCAATGCAGAAAGAAGACTAACAGTTCATGAGCCTGCTCCCACAGAGGCACCTGACGCTGAAGATATTCCAGCAGCCGACCCACTAGCTGCTGAAGACATTGGTCATCAGGACAATGTGCAAGGTGATGCAGCCCTTCCTCAGCTTGAAACAAGCGAACCCATCAGCATTGGTTGTCCTCTGACGCCAATGGCACAAGATGAGTCATGGGCGGATCGCCCTCAGGAGGAAGAAGACATTCAGGCCCAGCCCACTCCGACACCACAAGCGTCGTCTGCGTTCCGTAGGCTTCGCAAAGGTCCACGGCCTCAAGTCCAGTCTGCAGAAATTCCGGCTGCATCAGCCGAAGACAATGAAGAAGCACCTCCAGAACTCACTCCCTCGCTCCATCAAGATGCAGTTCCCCAAGAGAACGTGCCTGAAGATGTCCCTCAAACTACTAACACTGAAGCCAATGTGGAGCCTGCCCAACCAAATGCTTCAGCGGACAGCGAAGCCACTGAGCCAGACACTTCAGTTCCTGAGTCTGCTGCAGGTCCACAATTTGACTATCACATAGAGCACAGGCCTCATGTCCAGAAGCCAGTCCCAAGGCTTCCAAGGTTCCCAGGTCCTGCATCAGCACCTGGCTCCTTTGATGTAAACAGCTTCAAGGCAGACAACACATTTTTCGATAGCTCCAAGAACCCCAATTCAAGGGAAAGGATTGTATCAGACAGGTTCTGGAGCTATTCACAGCGCAGCTATTATTCTTGCATCTTATACAACCAAGGTCGCATCTTCCCACACAAGCGCCTTGAGGTTGAAGCTATTGCTGGTCTGCCATGTCTTGAGGAAGCTTTGGACTGCTTTAGGAAAGTGGGTCTGCTGCCGTTCGTGACTGATGAAGAGCACTGGAACGAAGAGCTTCTGCTTCAGTTTTATGCCACTCTCCACATCAAAGGCTACAACAGAGATCCTAAGACTTGGATCCTGGAGTGGATGACCGGAAATGTCCATCATGAAGCCAATGCATTGAATATCATTGAGCTCACTGGCCTGCCCACTCCAGGCAAATTCTTCGAGGAAGGGTGTCAACTTCATTCTGAAGCTATTGAGAGCATATTTCAGAGACCTGAACCCAATATGAGTCAGATGCTCTCAATGATGAAGCCATTGCCTCAAGATGCACCCTATCCAACTGAGTTCTTCGTTGAAGACCTAGAGTACCTGCCCAGGACCATATATCATATTATCCGGCGGACTCTCTGGCCCATTAAGGGACACTCTCCACATGCCAAGATTGAGGGTGCAATGAAGACTCTCATATTCTATATCATGCATGGCAAATGCTTCAATGCACAGGATCTTTTCATACGACAACTTGCTGCGTCAGGCTCGGACTTATTTGGTCTAAAAATCTATGCCCCTTGGGTGATGAGGCTGATCAAACTGCACTCTACAATTTCGTATCAGCCCTCAGCCCGAAACCATCGCATCTTCCTGCCAGATGTGGATATCTCTGTTGAAGCAATATACCCTGAGCCTGCCAAGCAACCAATAAGTCTTCAGAATGCCGAACACCAGAGCTTCACGCAGAATGTTGAAGGTGTTGAAGCCATGTCCAGGGTCTATCCTATGGCTGGCACTACACGTGCACCAGCATCAACTGAAGCCACAGATAGCACAAATGCTCCAAGACCCAAGAAGCGTGCTCGTGTCCTCACTGACCGAGAACTTCTTGTGGCCCTTCACCAAAAGCAAGATAGGCATCACGACTGGCTGAAACATCAGATGAAGAGCCTCTTGGTGGATGTCAATCGTCTTCGAAACCTGGCCACCAAGAATGCCTTCGTTACGCGTGAGACTTGTCGTCGTACATGGAAAGGGCTCTCAATGATCTGCACTGAAGCTGAACTTGTAGAGGATGGCTTCACAGAGCGCTTCAAATTTGACACCACACCTCCTAGGAGGGCTGTGATGCGCAACACACCGTCACTTGAAGACTCTGAGTATTCCTCATCTGCTGCCACCGTCACTGCGAGGATCATTGATGAAGATGATGATGCTACTTCACCACCACCCTCTTCAGCACCTCAAAGCTCAGCACCGCCAAACAACTCCACCGACCCTGGTGCGCCTGGGAACGCGTAGAAAACTCTATGTCTTCAAACCTTTTTGGTCATTCCTGACAAAAGGGGGAGAAGCATATGATGTTTATAGTCTTCAAGCGGGTCAATATGGGCGGGTGCCTTGTTTTGTTATACTTGCTTCGTGTTTGCAACTCTTGTTTTGCTTCATTTGGTTCTTTTGAGTTGTAAACACTAAAACTCGATGGTCGTCTGCTACTTGTTTTACCACTCCTTTTGCGAAGATAAATTCCGCATGTGCGACGATAAATTCCGCACTCATCTCATTCTGCAGACGTCCATTTTCCATTATGCATGTTATTATCTTCATATACTTTCACATGCATAGTAGATTGTCATCATAAGCTGAAGCTGATCTCCACAAGTACAACCTGCCATGTGCATTTGCATTCCAAAAGCAAATTAACTTATATGCACATCTTCAGGGGGAGCACTTGCAACTTATGATGACAATTCCTTTACAGACTTCACACTTTATATTCCCCGTTGAAAACTTCAACTAGTTTGTCATCAATCACCAAAAAGGGGGAGATTGTAAGTGCATCTGGTGCCACCCCTAGTTGGTTTTGGAGTATTGACGACAAACCTAGTTGAGGGACTAACGTGTTTGTGAGAATTGCAGGAAAACACAGGTAGAAGTCCCTCATTGATTCGGTTTACTACCAGAGATGACCCCTAAAAATGAATGAAGACATTGAAGTCAAAGGTGGTATATGAAGATATTCACATTGAAGACTATGACAACAGAAGACACGTTATGAAGCCTATGGAACTCGAAGACTTAGATCCTTCATAGTTCATTTTATTTTTGTTGAGTCATAGGAACCACCGTACTGTTAAGTGGGGTCCAGGAGAACAAGTCAGAATGACTTAAGTGATGCCTAAATCAAAAACCTATGTCTTCGAGCGAAGACAATGAGAGCAAATCTTGTCCAGAGCCGGACAAGTCAGCTTTGCTTGTAGCCCAAGTAAAGTTGCCATGAGAGTTCGAAATCTGACCGTTGAGACACGTGTCAGTTCCTTAGTGACCCAGGGTCATTTCGGACAAATCAGGTCGGGTTGCCAAGTGGCTATAAATAGCCCACCCCCACAACCATAAACGGTTGGCTGCTCAGATTTCAGTGCACGGCTTTTGTCGTTTGAGAGCAACCCACCTCGAAGCCTTTGAGAGAAAATTCCTAGTGAGGAGAAAAGCCCTAACCACCCAGAGCCAGAGTAAATTGGGCATCACTTAAGTCTTCTTGTCTGTGTGATCTGAAGACTTGTTACACTTGAGTACTGTGAGTCCTCCAGACGGTTAGGCGTCGCGTTCAGAGCATCCAAGAGACATTGTGGATTGCCAGTGAACGAAGTCTGTGAAGGTTTGGGAGTCTACCTTGAAGACTTACCGGAGTGATTGGGCGAGGACTAAGTGACCTTAGCTCAAGGAGATTACGGTGAGGACTTGGTGTCCTGAACTGTGTGTTCAGGACTGGGTGTCCGGGACTGTGTGTCCTAAGGTTTAAATACCTAGCCGCTCCAACCAGACGTACAGTTGTCACAGCAACTGGAACTGGTCCAATATATCATTGTCTTCAACGAGTCACTGGTTTCATCTTCACTTCCTTCTCTTGCTGTTACTCATTGTGAAGTCATTGCGTGCTTGCTTTATCATTTGTATTCACAATGTGAATGCATGATCTGTTTGGCTTCATAACTTCTTCCTACTTGATCCTTATTACACTGAAGCTGTTTGTCACTGTGCTTTCACTCTATTGAATACATGACCATGGCTGGCCTAGTGTAATCTAACTTCCACTGCATAGTAATAGGCATAATCTTCACTGTTTGTCTTCATAACTCCCAAGTTTTGAAGACTTTCATAAAAATCGCCTATTCCCCCCCCCCCCCCTCTAGTCGATATAACGCACTTTCACTTCCCAACAAAGATCCATACCACGTCAACCCCGAAGAAACCAAAGAAATCCAAAGGCAAGTAAAGCATCTCATAGACCATGGTCATGTGCGTGAAAGTTTGAGCCCTTGTGCCGTACCGGTCATTCTTGTGCCAAAACGTGATGGTAGCTTTCGCATGTGCTCCGATTGTAGACCTATCAATGCTATCACCGTTAGATATAGGTATCCCATTCCACACCTTGATGATATGCTTGTTGAACTTAGCGGTGCCACTATATTTTCCAAAATTGATCTTAAGAGTGGTTACTATCAAATCCGCATACAAGAGGGTGATGAATGGAAAACCGCCTTCAAAACCAAGTTTGGTTTGTATGAGTGGTTAGTCATGCCTATGGGTCTCTCAGAAGCACCGGGCACTTTTATGCGCCTTATGAATCATGTCTTTCGCTCTTACATTGGTATATTTGTTGTGGTTTACTTCGATGACATTCTTGTGTTTAGCAAATCTATCCAAGAGCATGTCACCCATGTCCGCACCGTTTTGCAAACTCTTAGGAAAGAGCGTCTCTATGCTAATATGGAAAAATGCCTTTTTGGTGTTGATAAGCTCGTTTTCTTAGGATTTGTTGTCTCTTCTAAGGGTGTTCATGTAGATGAGTCCAAGATCAATGCTATTAAAACTTGGCCCCAACCAACCAATTTGCAACAAGTGCGTAGTTTTCTTGGTTTAGCCGGTTTCTACCGAAGATTCGTGAAGGATTTTAGCACCATTGCTTCACCTTTGCATGCTTTGAGCAAGAAGAACGCGCCTTTTGTTTGGGGACCATCTCAAGATATTGCTTTCAATGAGCTTAAGAATTTGCTTACTCATGCTCTCGTGCTTGCTTTACCCAACTTCGACAAGCCTTTTGAGATTCATTGCGATGCTAGCGGTAATGGCATAGGAGGTGTGTTAACGCAAGAGAAGCGCCCCATAGCTTACTTTAGTGAGAAACTTTCCGGAGCGCAACTCAACTATCCCATCTATGACAAAGAGCTATATGCTTTAGTCCGCATTTTACATGAATGGGAACATTACCTTCGTCCCCATGAGTTTATCATTCATACCGATCATGAGACCCTCAAGTATCTCAAGGGTCAAACTAAGTTGAACAACCGTCATGCTAAATGGAGTGAATTCTTCCCTATGTCATCAATGAAGGAAATATGCCCTAGAGGCAATAATAAAGTTATTATTTATTTCCTTATATCATGATAAAAGTTTATTATTCATGCTAGAATTGTATTAACCGGAAACATAATACATGTGTGAATACATAGACAAACAGAGTGTCACTAGTATGCCTCTACTAGACTAGCTTGTTAATCAAAGATGGTTATGTTTCCTAACCATGGACAAAGAGTTGTCATTTGATTAACAGGATCACATCATTAGTTGAATGATCTAATTGACATGACCCATTCCATTAGCTTAGCACACGATCGTTTAGTATGTTGCTATTGTTTTCTTCATGACTTATACATGTTCCTATGACTATGAGATTATGCAACTCCCGTTTGCCAGAGGAACACTTTGTGTGCTACCAAACGTCACAACGTAACTGGGTGATTATAAAGGAGCTCTACAAGTGTCTCCAAAGGTACATGTTGGGTTGGCGTATTTCGAGATTAGGATTTGTCACTCCGATTGTCGGAGAGGTATCTCTGGGCCCTCTCGGTAATGCACATCACTTAAGCCTTGCAAGCATTGCAACTAATGAGTTAGTTGCGGGATGATGTATTACAAAACGAGTAAAGAGACCTACCGGTAATGAGATTGAACTAGGTATGGGGTACCAACGATCGAATCTCGGGCAAGTAACATACCGATGACAAAGGGAACAACGTATGTTGTTATGCGGTCTGACCGATAAAAGATATTCGTAGAATATGTAGGAGCCAATATGAGCATCCAGGTTCCGCTATTGGTTATTGACCGGAGACGTGTCTCGGTCATGTCTACATTGTTCTCGAACCCGTAGGGTCCGCACGCTTAAGGTTACGATGACAGTTATATTATGATTTTATACATTTTGATGTACCGAAGGTTGTTCGGAGTCCCGGATGTGATCACGGACATGACGAGGAGTCTCGAAATGGTCGAGACATAAAGATTGATATATTGGAAGCCTATGTTTGGATATCGGAAGTGTTCCGGGTGAAATCGGGATTTTACCGGAGTACCGGGAGGTTACCGGAACCCCCCGGGAGCTATATGGGCCTAAGTGGGCCTTAGTGGAAAAGAGAAGGAGCAGCCCAAGATGGGCCGCGCGCCCCTCCCCTCCCTTGGTCCGAATAGGACAAGGAGAGGGGGCCGGCCCCCTCTCTCTTTTCCCCCCTCCGCGAATCCTATTCCAACTAGGATTGGGGGGGGGGATCCTACTCCCAGAGGGAGTAGGACTCCTCCTGGCGCGCCTCTCCTAGGCCGGCCGCACCCCCCCCCCTTGAGCCTTTATATACGGAGGCAGGGGCACCTCAGAGAAACACAAGTTGATCCACGTGATCATATTCTTAGCCGTGTGCGGTGCCCCCTTCCACCATAGTCCTCGATAATATTGTAGCGGTGCTTAGGCGAAGCCCTGCTGAAGTAGTACATCAAGATCGTCACCACGCCGTCGTGCTGACGGAACTCTTCCCTGAAAATTTGCTGGATCGGAGTCCGGGGATCGTTATCGAGCTGAATGTGTGCTAGAACTCGGAGGTGCCGTAGTTTCGGTGCTTGATCGGTCGAGCCGTGGAGACGTACGACTACATCAACCAAACGCTTCCGTTGTCGATCTACAAGGGTACGTAGATCATACTCTCCCCTCTCGTTGCTATGCATCACCATGATCTTGCGTGAGGTAGGAAAATTTTTAAAATTACTACGAAACCCAACAATCAAGTACATCAAGGGTAAAGAAAACATCGTCGCGGATGCTCTTTCCCGCATATGCATGCTAGTCACGCAACTTGACTTAGATGTCATTGGCTTCGAGCATATCAAACAATTGTATGCGCATGATGAGACTTTTGCCATTACTTATGCCAAGTGTTTGTCGCATACATCGTGGGAACGCTATTACATCAAAGACGGTTACCTTATGAGAGCTAACAAACTTTGCATCCCCAAGTCATCCCTTCGTTTATTGCTTTTGCAGGAATCGCATGGAGGAGGATTAATGGGACATTTCGGACGCGACAAGACGTTCGCCATGCTCTCGAAGAGCTACTTTTGGCCAAAGATGTTTCGCGATGTCAATCGCTTCACCAACCGATGTTCGACATGCCGCAAAGCTAAGTCCAAAGCTCAATCTCATGGTCTCTATATGCCTTTACCAATTCCATACCAACCTTGGGAGGACATGAGCATGGACTTTGTACTTGGTTTGCCAAAAACTCGCAATGGGAAAGATTCCATATTTGTCGTTGTGGACCGTTTCTCCAAAATGGCACATTTTATTCCTTGTCACAAGATAGACGATGCTTCACATGTTGCTAATCTCTTTTGTAGGGAAATATTGCGTCTCCGTGGTGTAACAAAGACAATTGTCTCGGACCGCGACGTCAAGTTCCTTAGCTACTTTTGGAAGACTCTATGCGCCAAGCTTGGAATCAAGCAACTCTTCTCCACGGCGTACCATCCTTAAACCGACGGCCAAACGGAGGTGACAAACCGCACACTCTCCGCTCTACTTCGAGTACTCATCAAGAAGAACATCAAGGAGTGGGAGGAGTGCCTACCTATCGCTGAGTTCGCCTACAACCGAGCAAGACACTCAACAACCGGCAAGTCGCCTTTCGAGGTCGTTTACGGATTCAACCCATTGTCACCATTGGACATTCTTCCTCTACCACTCCAAGAGCGCGTCAATTTGGACGCAAGTGCGCGTGTGACACATCTCAAGAAGATGCATGAAGATACAAGAAACACCATCAAGCGCCAAGTTCAACGGCTTGCGACCAAGCTCAACTTCAACAAGCAACCTATGGTCTTCAACATTGGTGATCGAGTGTGGCTACACCTTCGCAAGGACCGCTTCCCACAAGAACGCAAATCCAAGCTTCGTCCACGAGCGGATGGACCCTTCAAGGTGCTTGCACGCTACAATGACAACGCTTACAAGATCGACCTTCCACGCGACAAGTACAACGTGAGCGACATCTTCAACGTCAAAGATCTTTCTCCTTTCCATGGTGATGAAGATTTTGATCCGAGGCCGGATCTTCCCCAAGGGAGGGGAGATGATGCGGAGCATCCCAAGGTCATCCCCATGGACCTACCATCGTCTCATCAAGTGCCTACCGGACCCATGACTCGATCACGAGCAAGAGCCCTTGAAACCGAGGTGACATCTCTCCTCTCACAATTCCATTTCGATGCACATGAAGCATGGCTACTACCTCATATGGATACCTTGTGCATACTCAGGTACAATGGAGAAGCTAAGGAGTGAGGACAAGAAGAAGAGGAAGATGGACGAGAAGACGGAGAAGAAGAAGAGCTGCAGGAAATTTCCCAGCCACCGGACGACCTGCCGGGACCGGACGTCCGGCGCCTGAAGCGTCAGCCGAGCTCCAGCCAGCGGACGTCCGGCCCAGACCGGACGACCAGTGCCCCTGCACCCCAAGCGAACGAGCGGACGTCCGATCCGGACCGGACGACCGGCGCACCAGCACCCGAGCCAACATCAGCAGAAGTCCGGAGCCTCCGGACGTCCGGCACCCCCATCACAGAGCAGAACCAGCGGACGACCGGAGGACACCGGACGTCCGACAGCTCCTGAGACACCGCACGACCGGTCCCCAGCGGACGTCTGGTACCTGGCTGCGTCCAGATTCGGGCCCGAGGCCCATGTACCCCTTCACTTCGCCCCCTTTTGCACTTAGACTATAAATAGACCCCCCATTCATCCTAGCTAGGGTTAGTGTTGGTTTAGCTCACATTTCGAGATAGAGCTTCGCTCATCCATACCGATCTCCTCCTCGAGAGAGACTGCGGCCCCTCTTCGGAGAAGATCAACTTGGATTCAAGACCCCCTCTTGGGCGGCCCCATCAAGACCTCCTTCTAGGAGAAGAACCGGTTACTTGTATCGTCCTTTATTGACCTTGGATCATCGTGTATCTCTTTGTGTTTCGAGGATCTAGCACATGTGTAATCGAATCTTGTTGGTTTGAGTGATTCTCTCGTGTTTTCCCTCGTGTTCTTCGTGTTTCTCTTTGGGATCCGCTCCTTTGGTGAAAGATCGGCCATCTAGGGTTTCACCCTACATCACATAGGCTTGTCCACCATATACTTTCGCCACCCCAACTTATCCCAATTGTGTTTGTGTTGTGAGTTGTGTCTCCTAAGGTGTTTTGGCTACTTAGGGATCGTGCTTCCAACTCCAACACCGTGTATAGTCCACCACCCTACCCTCCGTTTCTGCAATCCCATTGAGCTTCGCAACCACCACCGCATCCCGCTACCACCATTTTGACATTTGAGATTTTGATTTCACGGTTTTTCCGTTTCCTAGGGTGTTTCGGCTACTTAGGGACGAGTCTCCATCATCTTGGTATCTCCATCAAGATCACCACCACTCATCATCGACATGTACGGTAACCTCCATATATCATCTTGGTATCGTGGTATCCCTCCATTGTATATTCCCTTACCATTGCATTGATAACCCCTAGCCCTTTTGCGTCATTTACCTATCGAGACTAGCCTTTGAGTATTGTCGGCAACGTTACTTGTGTACATTAGTGATCTACATGTCCCATTGCATACATACCATATCATATTGGTATCATATCATCCCTTGTGTCACAAGATTGTTGCTACCTCTTGAGCACTGCGTTGGTTTTCCCTTGAAGAGAAAAGGGTGATGCAGTAAAGCAACATAAGTATCTTCTATATCTAAATAGCTAGCCCCCACTAACATATTTCTCTCAACATGCAAACATGACACCTCATCAAGCAACATGCATTAGAAAAGGCCCCTTAAACATTCAATGAATAATAGGAAAAGGTTCACCTCAACATGCAAACATGCGTGACACATTTAATAAATAATTTAAAAAATACAGTAATCAAGCACAATAAACCATATGTACTTTTAGTTTTAGCTCTCATATTATTTCTTCGAATGTTCTTATTTTCATAAAATCAATATCTTTGAAATATAGTGCAAAATATTCTCGTAGCAACGTGCGGGGCATCGTCTAGTTTCCCTTAGTTTTTGAGAACCAAGGTATCAATCCAGTAGGAGACCACGCGCGAGTCACCTCGTACCTACACAAACAAATAAGAACCTCGTAACCAACGCGATAAAGGGGTTGTCAATCCCTTCACGGCCACTTGCAAGAGTGAGATCTGATAGAGATAATACTGATAAGATAAATATTTTTGGTATTTTTATGATATAGATTGAAAGTAAAGATTGCAAAGTAAAATAGATTGGAAACTTATATGATGGAGAATAGACCCGGGGGCCATAAGTTTCACTAGTGGCTTCTCTCAAGATAGCATAAGTATTACGGTGGGTGAACAAATTACTGTTGAGCAATTGATAGAAAAGCGAATAATTATGAGAATGTCTAGGCATGATCATCTATATAGGTATCATGTCCGTGACAAGTAGACCGACTCCTGCCTGCATCTACTACTATAACTCCACACATCGACCGCTATCCAGCATGCATCTACAGTATTAAGTTCATAAGAACAGAGTAACGCCTTAAGCAAGATGACATGATGTAGAGGGATAAACTCATGCAATATGATGTAAACCCCAGCTTTTTATCCTCGATGGCAACAATACAATATGTGTCGTTTCCCTTTCTGTCACTGGGATTGAGCACCGCAAGATTGAACCCAAAGCTAAGCACTTCTCCCATTGCAAGAAAGATCAATCTAGTAGGCCAAACCAAATTAATAATTTGAAGAGACTTGCAAAGATAAACCAATCATACATAAAAGAATTCAGAGAAGATTCAAATATTGTTCATAGATAAACTTGATCATAAACCCACAATTCATCGGATCTCGACAAACACACCGCAAAAGAAGATTACATCGAATAGATCTCCAAGAGAATCAAGGAGAACTTTGTATTGAGATCCAGAGAGAGAAGAAGTCATCTAGCTACTAGCTATGGACTCAAAGGTCTGAAGTAAACTACTCACACATCATTGGAGGGGCCATGGAGTTGATGTAGAGGCCCTCCGTGATCAATGCCCCCTCCGGCGGAGCTCCGGAAAAGGCCCCAAGATGGGATCTGTTGGGTACAGAAGGTCGCGGCGGTGGAAATAGGGTTTCGTGGTGCTCCTGGATGTTTGCGAGGTATATGGATATATATAGGAAGAAGAAGTAGGTCAGTGGAGCAACGAGGGGCCCACGAGGATGGAGGGCGCGCCCAGGGGGGTGGGCGCACCCCCTGCCTCGTGGCCTCCTCGATTGTTTCTTGACGTCCACTCCAAGTCTCCTGGATCACGTTTGTTCCAAAAATAACGCTCCCGAAGGTTTCATTCCATTTGGACTCCATTTGATATTCCTTTTCTGCGAAACACTAAAATAGGCCCAAAAAAGCAATTTGGGTTGGGCCTCCAGTTAATAGGTTAGTCCCAAAAATAATATAAAAGTGTAAAATAAAGCCCATTAACATCCAAAACAGATAATATAATAGCATGGAACAATCAAAAATTATAGATACGTTGGAGACGTATCAAGCATCCCCAAGCTTAATTCCTGCTCGTCCTCGAGTACGTAAATGATAAAAACAGAATTTTTGATCTGGAATGCTTCCTAACATATTTCTCAATGTAATTTTTCTTTATTTTGGCATGAATTTTCAAATCCGAAAGATTCAGATAAAAGTTTAATATTGACATAGAAATAATAATACTTCAAGCATACTAACTAAGCAATCATCTCTTCTCAAAATAACATGGCTAAAGAAAGTTATCCCTACAAAATCATATAGTCTGGCTATGCTCTATCTTCATCACACAAAATATTAAATCATGCACAACCCCGATGACAAGCCAAGCAATTGTTTCATACTTTTGATGTTCTCAAACTTTTTCAATTTTCACGCAATACATGAGCGTGAGCCATGGATATAGCACTATGGTGGAATAGAATGGTGGTTGTGGAGAAGACAAAAAGGAGAAGATAGTCTCACATCAACTAGGCGTATCAATGGGCTATGGAGATGCCCATCAATAGATATCAATGTGAGTGAGTAGGGAGTGCCATGAAACGGATGCACTAGAGCTATAAGTGTATGAAAGCTCAACAAAAGAAACTAAGTGGGTGTGCATCCAACTTGCTTGCTCACGAATACCTAGGGCAATTTGAGGAAGCCCATCATTGGAATATACAAGCCAAGTTCTATAATGTAAAATTCCCACTAGTTTATGAAAGTGACAACATAGGAGACTCTCTATCATGAAGATCATGGTGCTACTTTGAAGCACAAGTGTGGAAAAAGGATAGTAACATTGTCCCTTCTCTCTTTTTCTCTCATTTTTTTTGTTTGAGCCTTCTTTCTTTTTTTCTTTTGGCCTCTTTTCTTTTTTTATTTTTTTATTTTTCGTCCGGAGTCTCATCCTGACTTGTGGGGGAATCATAGTCTCCGTCATCCTTTCCTCACTGGGACAATGCTCTAATAATGATGATCATCACACTTCTTTTTACTTACAACTCAAGAATTACAACTCAATACTTAGAACAAAATATGAGTCTATGTGAATGCCTCCAGCGGTGTACTAGGATATGCAATGAATCAAGAGTGACATGTATGAAAGAATTATGAATGGTGGCTTTGCCACAAATACGATGTCAACTACATGATCATGCAAAGCAATATGACAATGATGAAGCGTGTCATAGAAAACGGAACGGTGGAAAGTTGCATGGCAATATATCTCGGAATGGCTATGGAAATGCCATAATAGGTAGGTATGGTGGCTGTTTTGAGGAAGGTGTATGGTGGGTTTATGGTACCGGCAAAAGTTGCGCGGTACTAGAGAGGCTAGCAATGGTGGAAGGGTGAGGGTGCGTATAATCCATGGACTCAACATTAGTCATAAATAACTCACATACTTATTGCAAAAATCTATTAGTTATCGAAACAAAGTACTACACGCATGCTCCTAGGGGGATAGATTGGTAGGAAAAGACCATCGCTCGTCCCCGACCGCCACTCATAAGGAAGGCAATCAATAAATAGATCATGCTCCGACTTCATCACATAACGGTTTACCATACGTGCATGCTACAGGAATCACAAACTTCAACACGAGTATTTCTCAAATTCACAACTACTCAACTAGCATGACTCTAATATCACCATCTCCATATCTCAAAACAATCATCAAGTATCAAACTTCTCTTAGTATTCAATGCACTTATATGAAAGTTTTTATAATGCCTAAAAGCAAATTGCCATGTTGTTCTAAAGGACTCTCAAAATAATATAAGTTAAGCATGCACTACTAGGGAAAAGCCTATACACAGAATCTTACCATCAGCGCGCTTTAAAATCAGGCGCTGCTGCTAAGTAGCAGTAGCGCGGGTTTTTAAATCTCGCTACTACTAAGTTGATAGCAGTAGCGCTGGTTTTTTACCCTCGCTACTACTAAGCGGTTTCTACCGTGCCCCCCGGGACATGCCATAGTAGTAGCGCGGGCTTTTAACCCTCGCTACTACTAAGTTGATAGCAGTAGCGTTGGTTTTTACCCCTCGCTACTACTAAGCGGTCTCTACCGTGCCCCTGGGCCATGTCATAGTAGTAGCGAGGGTTATAAACCTGCGCTACTACTAAGTTTTTACCCCTCGCTACTACTAAGAGGTCTCAACCGTGCCCCTCCGGGACATGCCATAGTAGTAGCGAGGGGTAAAATCCCTCGCTACTACTAAAGGTCCCATTTTGAAACTCTACCCCCCCCCCCCCCCCCCCCCCCCCCCCCGTGGATCGCCTTTTCGGTTTTGTAAAAAGCAAAAGAAAATGATAAAAACTTTAAAAATTAAAATCCTTCGAGATGTAGTTATGTTACTACATATACTAGCTAGGAAAATTTAAAAACTTAAATTTGGACATGTTTTGCAAAAAGTGTAGGGAAAATGTAAAACGGCTATAACTTTTGCATACGATGTTAGAAAAAAACGTATAATATATCAAAATGTTTCAAAAATTAAAATCCTTCGAGATGTAGTTATGTTACTACATCTACTAGTTAGGAAAATTTAAAAACTTAAATTTGGACATGTTTTGCAAAAAGTGTAGGGAAAATGTAAAACGGCTATAACTTTTGCATGCGATGTGAGAAAAAAACGTATAATATATCAAAATGTTCAGCATGAAAATCCTCATACAATGGAGACCGCCTATGGCCTGTTTGCAAATTTTTAGAATCCTCAAATTCTAAAAGGAAAAAAAGTTATGCTCAAATTTCAGTTTTTTTTATTTTGGTCAAATCTGGTCAAACTGTGGTCAAACTACTTATTCAATAAGTATTAGTGTTACTAAATAATTATTCAAGAATATTAGTGTTACTAAATAATTATTTCAGTTTTTTGGAATTTTGGTCAAATCTGGTCAAACTTTGGTCAAAATGTGGTCAAACTCCTTATTCAAGAAATATTAGTGTTACTAAATAAGTATTGTTTTTTAGAACAATAGTTTGAAACTCAAACAGCAAAATGTGTGACTTCATGCTCAAGCTAAACTCCCGAGGGTTAATAGGATTGACATCTGCAGACTTGGAATCGAGGGAGAATAGAACCCGGAAGTTAAGCGTGCTCAGGCTGGAGTAGTGAGAGGATGGGTGACCGTCCGGGAAGTTAGATGATTTGGAATGATGAGGGGTGATTAGAGATTAAATTGAGCAGCGATGAGGGTGATTAGAGATTAGAGGTTAAAATAATTCAGAAATTTGAAAATTCACGCAAAAAATTCGAAAAAAAATTCTGCGGGTTAGTAGTAGCGCGGATTTTTACCCACGCTACTACTAACGGATGTAGTAGTAGCGCGGGTGGCACCCGCGTTGCTGCTATACGTTAGCTGTAGCGCCTTATTAGTAGCGCCGGCCCCCGCGCTGCTAATAGGCCCAAAACCCGGCTGCTGCTAGGCTTTTCCCTAGTAGTGATGAGAGATCAATTATTTCTACAAAATAGAACCACCGCCGTGCTCTAAAAGATATAAGTGAAGCACTAGAGCAAAAACTATATAGCCCAAAAGATATATAAGTGAAGCACATAGAGTATTCTAATAAATTCCAATTTATGTGTGTATCTCTCAAAAGGTGTGTACAGCAAGGATGATTGTGGTAAACTAAAAAGAAAAGACTCAAATCATACAAGATGCTCCAAGCAAAACACATATCATGTGGAGAATAAAAATATAGCTCCAAGTAAAGTTACTGATGAACGAAGACAAAAGAGGGGATGCCTTCCGGGGCATCCCCAAGCTTAGGCTTTTTGGTGTCCTTGGATTTACCTTGGGGTGCCTTGGGCATCCCCAATCTTAGGCTCTTGTCACTCCTTTTTTCATAATCCATCAAATCTTTACCCAAAATTTGAAAACTTCACAACACAAAACTTAACAAGAAAATCTCGTGAGCTCCGTTAGCGAAAGAAAACAAAACACCACTTCAAGGTGCTGTAATTAACTCATTATTTGTTTATATTGGTGTTAAACCTACTGTATTCCAACTTTTCTATGGTTTATAAACTCTTTTACTAGCCATAGATTCATCAAAATAAGCAAACAACACACGAAAAACAGAATCTGTCAAAAACAGAACAGTCTGTAGTAATCTGTAACTAACGCAAACTTCTGGAACCCCAAAAATTCTAAAATAAATTTCTGGACGTGAGGACTTTATCTATTAATAATCTTCAAAAAAATTAACTAAATATCACTCTCCAATAAAAAATGGCAGCAATTCTCGTGAGCGCTAAAGTTTCTGTTTTTACAGCAAGATCAAAAAGACTTTCCCCAAGTCTTTCCAACCGTTCTACTTGGCACAAACACTAATTAAACACAAAATACACAACCAAAAAATAGGCTAGATAAATTATTTATTACTAAATAGGAACAAAAAGCAAGGAATAAAAATAAAATTGGGTTGCCTCCCAACAAGCGCTATCGTTTAACGCCCCTAGCTAAGCATAAAAGCGAAGATAGATCTAGGTATTGCCATCTTTGGTAGGCAATCCATAAGTGGCTATCATAATAGATTCATATGGTAACTTAATTTTATTTCTAGGGAAGTGTTCCATGTCTTCCCTTAATGGAAATTGGAATCTAATATTCCCTTCCTTCATATCAATAATTGCACCAATCGTTCTAAGGAAAGGTCTACCAAAAATAATAGGACATGAAGGATTGCAATCTATATCAAGAACAATGAAATCTACGGGCACATAATTCCTATTTGCAACAATAAGAACATCATTAATCTTTCCCATAGGTTTCTTAATAGTGTAATCCGCAATGTGCAAGTTTAAAGAACAATCATCAAATTCACGGAAACATAGCAAATCACACAAAGTTTTTGGGATCGTGGAAACACTAGCACCCAAATCACACAAAGCATAGCATTCATGATCTTTAATTTTAATTTTAATTGTAGGTTACCACTCATCATAAAGTTTTCTAGGGATAGAAACTTCCAACTCAAGTTTTTCTTCATAAGATTGCATCGAAGCATCAACGATATGTTTAGTAAAAGCTTTATTTTGACTATAAGTATGAGGAAAATTTAGCACGGATTGCAACAAGGAAATACAATCTATCAAAGAGCAATTATCATAATTAAATTCCTTGAAATCCAAGA
This sequence comes from Triticum urartu, assembly GCF_003073215.2. Lineage (NCBI taxonomy): Eukaryota > Viridiplantae > Streptophyta > Magnoliopsida > Poales > Poaceae > Triticum > Triticum urartu. The sequence goes on along the minus strand of NC_053026.1, from coordinate 51,542,568 downwards.
TAGTGGGTTCGTTGCTATCTAAAGTTTTGACCTCTTCAATCCCACTTTTAACAATTTTAGCATCAAGATCTAAAAACTCTGAATTTTTGGGAAGCCTTCTAACTAAAGTTGACTCATCTCCAGTCCCATCATTATCAAGATTCATATCGCAAAACAAAGATTTAATAGGGTACACATCAATCACTTTTAGATCTTCATCTTTATTACCATGAAAACTAGAAGAACACGCTTTTACAAAGCAATCTTTCTTAGCACGCATCTTAGCGGTTCTTTCTTTGCACTCATTAATGGAAATTCTCATCGCTTTGATAGACTCATTGATATCATGCTTAGGTGGAATAGATCTAAGTTTCAAATAATCAACATCAAGAGAAATTCTATCCACGTTCCTAGCCAACTCATCAATCTTAAGCAATTTTTCTTCAATCAAAGCATTGAAATTCTTTTGCGAACTAATAAATTATTTAATACTAGATTCAAAATCAGAGGGCATCTTATTATAATTTCCATAAGAATTGTTGTAAGAATTACCATAATTATTAGAGGAATTACTAGGAAACGGCCTAGAATTAAAATTACCTCTATACGCGTTGTTACCAAAATTGTTCCTACCAACAAAATTCACACCCATAGATTCATTGTTATTCTCAATCAAAGTAGACAAAGGCATATCATTAGGATCAGTAGGAGCACTCTTATTAGCAAACAATTTCATAAGTTCATCCATCTTTCCACTCAAAACATTAATCTCTTCAATTGCAGGCACCTTTTTACTAGTAAATCTTTCAGTGTGCCATTGAGAATAATTAACCATAATATTATCTAGGAGTTTGGTAGCTTCTCCTAAAGTGATTTCCATAAAAGTGCCTCCCGCGGCCGAATCTAAAAGATTTCTAGAAGAAAAATTCAATCCGGCATAAAATTTTTGTATAATCATTCATAAATTCAAACCATGTGTAGGGCAATTACGTATCATTAATTTCATCCTCTCCCAAGATTGTGCAACATGTTCATGATCAAGTTGCTTAAAATTCATAATATCGTTTCTAAGAGAGATGATCTTAGCGGGAGGAAAATACTTAGAGATAAAAGCATCTTTGCACTTATTCCATGAATCAATACTATTTTTAGGCAAAGGCGAAAACCAAGCCTTAGCATGATATCTAAGCGCAAACGGAGATAGTTTAAGTTTAACAATATCATTATCCACATATTTCTTCTTTTGCATATCACACAAATCAACAAAGTTGTTTAGATGGGTAGCAGCATCTTCACTAGGAAGGCCAGAAAACGAATCTTTCATGACAAGATTCTGCAAAGCAGTATTAATCTCACAAGATTCAGCATCGGTAAGAGGAGCAATCAGAGTGCTAATAAAATCATTATTGTTGGTATTGACAAAGTCACACAATTTAGTATTATCTTGAGCCATCGTGACAAGCAAGCAATCCAACACACAAGAAAACAAGAAACAGGCAAAAGAGGCAAATTAAAAAAGAGAGGGGGAGTGGAAAAAGATGGCGAATAAAATGGCAAGGGTGGAGTGGGGGAGAGGAAAACGAGAGGCAAATGGAAAATAATATAATGCGAAGGATAAGAGTTTTGATGGGTACTTGGTATGTCTTGACTTGGAGTAGATCTCCCCGGCAACGGCGCCAGAAATCCTTCTTGCTACCTCTTGAGCACTATGTGGTTTCCCTTGAAGAGGAAAGGGTGATGCAGTAAAGCAGCGTAAGTATTTCCTTCAGTTTTTGAGAACCAAGGTATCAATCCAGTAGGATACCACGCGCGAGTCACCTCGTACCTACACAAACAAATAAGAACCTCGCAACCAACGCGATAAAGGGGTTGTCAATCCCTTCACGGCCACTTGCAAGAGTGAGATCTGATAGAGATAATAATAATAAAATAAATATTTTTGGTATTTTTATGATATAGATTGAAAGTAAAGATTGCAAAATAAAATAGATTGGAAACTTATATGATGGAGAATAGACCCGGGGGCCATAGGTTTCACTAGTGGCTTCTCTCAAGATAGCATAAGTATTACGGTGGGTGAACAAATTACTGTCGAGCAATTGATAAAAAAGCGAATAATTATGAGAATATCTAGGCATGATCATGTATATAGGCTTCACGTCCGTGACAAGTAGACCGACTCCTGCCTGCATCTACTACTATTACTCCACATATCGACCGCTATCCAGCATGCATCTAGAGTATTAAGTTCATAAGAATAGAGTAACGCCTTAAGCAAGATGACATGATGTAGAGGGATAAACTCATGCAATATGATGTAAACCCCATCTTTTTATCCTCGATGGCAACAATACAATACGTGTCGTTTCCCTTTCTGTCACTGGGATCAAGCACCGCAAGATTGAACCCAAAGCTAAGCACTTCTCCCATTGCAAGAAAGATCAATCTAGTAGGCCAAACCAACCTGATAATTCGAAGACACTTGCAAAGATAAACCAATCATACATAAAAGAATTCAGAGAAGATTCAAATATTGTTCATAGATAAACTTGATCATAAACCTACAATTCATCGGATCTCGACAAACACACCGTAAAAGAAGATCACATCGAATAGATCTCCAAGAGAATCGAGGAGAACTTTGTATTGAGATCCAGAGAGAGAGAAGAAGTCATCTAGCTACTAGATATGGACCCGAAGGTCTGAAGTAAACTACTCACACATCATCGGAGGGGCCATGGAGTTGATGTAGAGGCCCTCTGTGATCAATGCCCCTCCGGTGGAGCTCCGGGAAAGGCCCCAAGATGGGATCTCTTGGGTACAGAAGGTTGTGGCGGTGGAAATAGGGTTTCGTGGTGCTCCTGGATGTTTGCGGGGTATATGGATATATATAGGAGGAAGAAGTAGGTCGGTGGAGCAACAAGGGGCCCACGAGGGTGGTGGGCGCGCCCCCTGACTCGTGGCCTCCTTGATTGTTTTTTGACTTCCACTCCAAGTCTCCTGGATCACGTTTGTTCCAAAAATAACGCTCCCGAAGGTTTCATTTTGTTTGGACTCCGTTTGATATTCCTTTTCTGTGAAACACTAAAATAGGCAAAAAAACAGCAATTTGGGCTGGGCCTCCGTTTAATAGGTTAGTCCCAAAAATAATATAAAAGTGTAAAATAAAGCCCATTAACATCCAAAACAGATAATATAATAGCATGGAACAATCAAAAATTATAGATACGTTGGAGACGTATCAATTGTTACCGTATATACACAATCGCTATCTTGGTTTGTGCATTGTACAAAAGTGGCCATACAAAAAAAGAATAAGATTTTAAGCAAAAGAGAAAGAGCAAAGAAGCTTGTAAGCAATATCCATAGCATCATACCACATTGCATATAAGATTGTCATATCCGATCATCTTGGATCATACCACCGGGACATACATACATAGCATACTTGGGATAGAAAGTTCATACATTTTGCATCTCATAGGTTGTGCACAAGTGTCGTATCCGCCTATAGAGCAATCGTGCTAGCGTCTCTCTTGAGTTATGCAACACAAGCGTTTTTCATGGATTCCACATTTTGTGCTCATTCCTTGGTTGCACGACCCCATTTATCTATCCGTGTGTGTGTTTCCGTGTGCCATTCATTGCTATTGGTCTACTTGTTTCACTTGCAAATTTGTGAATCTCTTTCAACTTTATTGACTCTTGCTAACATATTGCATCAAATTTTTGTGCCACTATCCTCACCGAGCTCCACTATAAGCCTTATTTGTGTAGGTGTGAGAAATCGACAAGATCGGTACCAATTGTGCTATTTCCTTGTTACATCATTGAGTGATCATTGATCCATCTTCAACATCGGTCAAGGTACATTTGATATAGTTCTTCTATTTCTCCCACTCATATTTTCTCAAGTCTTGTGATGGATAGGCAAGGCATTTCATCTTCGGTCTACAACAACAACGACGAGTTTGATGCCACGAACAAATCCGCCGACGCCAAGATGCAAGCTCAAATGGAGGAGATCAAAGCCCTCATCAAGTCCTACAAGCGATCTTCCTCATCTCCGAGAAGACGCTCAAGAGCACATATCTCCGAGCTACCATCTCCGACAAAATCACATTGGCATAGACACCATCACCAACAAAGACGTGAAGGTCAAGAGGTCAACACCAACAACCGCTCAACGACTTCACCATATCCCTTGGCATCTTCGCCTACGGACATACGGCATCTTCGCCCACAAGCACCTCAAGAGAAGCTCCCCAAGCTCAAGTCTGTGACTTCCACGAGCTACTACGACCTCGACACCAACCATGAGATTCCTTTCTATGGGACTCTAGAACCCGAGGAGCATCTCGAGTGGGAGCGTTTGGTGGACGACTACCTCAAGCTACATCAAGTTCCTCCCGAAGATCAAGTGAAGCGCGCCACAAGGAACTTCCATGACTACGTGTCCACATGGTGGCTTCACGCACCTTCGGAGACCTACAACATGAGTTTGCCCAAGACGAAGAGAGCTATGTGGCGAGATTTCGTGCATCCAACCTACACAGAACAACGTCTACGCCAATTAGAGAACACCATCCAAGGATCGAAGTCCATCAACGAGTACTTCAAGGAGATGAAGCAAGCCTTGCGACGAGCCAGCGTGGACGACCCCATTCCGATGAAGTTCCACTTCATGATGGGATTTCACAACGACATCTCCAAGACTCTGTTCCTCGAGAACTACAAGTCCCTCGACGACTACTACATTGGTTCTCTCAAGGCAGAACAAGAACTCATGAAGGTTAAGGCTTCTCGACCCCAAGCACACTTCTCTAAGACCAAGCTCCAAGACGGCGAACATGAGGCTAGTACCACCATGATGTCCAAGCCCGATGAGCTCCAATACGATGCTCCCAAGTTCGACTTCACTGCCATCCCTCTTTGTGGCATTGATGATGTCGAGTCTACTTTGACTCTATTCAAGATGGTGCAGCGACGACTACGACTATGGAGACCATCAAGGACCAAGCTTTGGAGGCGAGCGACATGGTGACGAGAAAGGATGATGCTTCCATCTTAGGAGGCGAGAGTGATGATGTGTCATCTTTGGCTTTCATCCACGGCGACGGCGATGAGATGGTTGAGTATTCCACCTCGACCACGACGACGTTTGATGACTTGAGTGACTTGTGCCACCATATTGAGAGTGAGAGTGACTTCACCACTATCCCCATATATGACGAGTTGCCCCAATTCCCATGTGAGGAGAGCCACAACCCCCACCACTTGAGTGGGATGAGTGACTCCACCATACGTGAGAATGAGTGCACCTACCTTGAGGGAGTGAGTGAACCATAATATAGAGAGAGTGTGATAGTTGATAGGGCATGTGAGGCCATTTGCATTTCTAACAACTTGACCTCTACCTCTATTGTGTCTTCTCATTTGGTGCTAGGTCCCATATATGATGACGCGCTGATTCGCGACGACTACGTCCTCCCTTTGGACAAGACGATGGCCATGGTGGAATATGATGCACCCCCCACATGGTTCCATCAAGATGATGATGACCACCATTTGGTCTTTGCCACCTCACCTACACCACATGAGTGGAATGACAACGGTAATATAGGTGACGGTGATGCTCTAGTCCCGCTAGTGGACATTCTTGACATTGCTTGCTTGCATGATGTTGATCAACCTATCACCATGCTTCATGCTAGTGCGACTTCCCCATGTGATGATTTACCCATTTATGATGAGTATGATGATTTCCATGTGGAGTCTATTAGTTGCGATGCCATGTTACATAGGATTTCTTGTGCTAATTCTCTCAGTCACATCATGTTTGACAATCCACTTGACTTGTCATATGCTATGCATGAGATAAATCATATGCCATATTTGCAATCTCATCTCAGTGACTATGCATATGCCATTAAAATAAACCCAATTTGCACATATGGCATAGATGTCAAGCCCATGGTTATTGGCATTTGTTTTTCTTGTGATGATATTGATATGCTCCCTTTGCATCATTATCTCATATGCCATGCCATGACCACCTAGCTTCGGATATGCATTGCTTTGGATGTTTTCCATTTTCTCCTAATGATGTTTCCAACATTTCTCATGAGGAGACCCCCATAGTTTCCTCATACATTTTAGGAGATTTTGATTCATCCCATTCATTGCATGATCCTCATACTTATTTGCACAATATGCTCCTCATGAATAAACATGCTATTGATGTGCCATATACTTGCATTCTCAATTTGTGTCCCCATCGTGTTATACACAACAATTATTCTTTCATGATGGATGACATGTTCTTATACCATGCATAAAATTTATTTGAGCGATGCTTATCTTGTTCTAACTCTCACGTGCACATACATATCATGATGGATGATGTGTACATTTACCACACACATAATTTCTTTCATTTGTGTAGGTACCCATGAATTCTTGTCAATCTCGCAATCCCATGAGTTGACAAAACAAGCTCTAGAGAGCAATGATGACTTGGGATCCCATGGATTGTCTTTCTCATCGCTCTCTTCGCACAAAGACTTCGCGCATTTCTTCTACATGGCCCTCACTTGGCTATGGGTTGTTGTCCATTATATATCCTTTGCCCATCTTGCCATGTTCACTTTGCATGATATGCTCATTCCTATGCTTTTGCCATGCATTTGTGACCCATGCTTTGCATTACACATAATGATTGATTCTCATACTTGTATGTGTATTTGCAAGCTTGGTGGAGATATTGCTAGTTATTGCCATGTTTTCTTTGTGTCCCATTCCTATGATGATACTATGATCTTGCTTTGTGTTCGTGCTTGCGATATGTCATGTGCATTGTCTATTCCTATTATTTGCTCACATGACATGATTACCATGATTTACTCTAGTGTGGTGCATTTTCGCTCCACTAGTTTGCACGACTTGATTACTATGATTGCTTGCCTTGTTGCACCACCGATGATTCATACTTGGTCATTTCATGCGGTTGATGACAACCATCTACATGCTTTGCACGACATAATTGTTATTGGTTCTTGTCATATATCTCCATGTGTTGCCTCTCTCATGTTAGACAGTTTGCCATGTATTGAGTGCAACAATGATTCTAATTTTGCTCATGAGATTGCCCCCATAGCATTCTCACATATATTTGGAGATTTTGACATATTTCTTGTGAAGCATGCTTGTCTTGCCTCTTTGCACCATATACCTAGTGCCATGAATATAGCCATTATTGCATCATATTATTCATGCACTTGTGCTACTAATGGTTATGTGCAAGAGCGGAGAACCATCATGATGGATGATGTGTTTATCTACCATGCGCATACGTTCTTTGTTTTGTTGTGTGCATGTGTAGAATACTTGGACTTCGTCTCGACTTCCACTTCCACTTCACGTGAGTTGACCGTTCGAGCTCTTGAGATCGAACCACCTACTACCACGACGATTCTACATCGCACTTGCTTGTGCTTCAGCATTGTGAAGAATGCACAAGGACACGCCTTCAAGGTGACATCTTTCTTGAGCATGGATATTGAGGATCATACTACTTGTGTTCCTTGCACCATGAGACTTATTATTCATCTTGGACCACTTGATTGCACACTTGTTAGAGATCTTGCTTTGACTTGTCATTTTCACCATTCCATGCATCATGATATATATGCCTTGTGTGTTGCATCCAGTTCTTGGATTACTTGCTCCTCACATATGTTTGGTTGCAGCAATGTCATCACTTCACATATGCCATGATTCCTAATATATAAGCAGCTTCTCCAAGGTCCTTCATTGAAAAACTTTTATTCAAGTAGGCCTTTATGATGTCCAAGAGTTCTATATCATTTCCCATCAAAAGTATGTCATCTACATATAATATGAGAAATGCTACAGAGCTCCCACTCACTTTCTTGTAAACGCAGGCTTCTCCATAAGTCTGCGTAAACCCAAACGCTTTGATCATCTCATCAAAGTGAATGTTCCAACTCCGAGATGCTTGCACCAGCCCATAAATCGAGCGTTGGAGCTTGCACACCTTGTTAGCATTCTTAGGATCGACAAAACCTTCCGGCTGCATCATATACAATTCTTCCTTAAGGAAACCATTAAGGAATGCCGTTTTGACGTCCATCTGCCATATTTCATAATCATAAAATGCGGCAATTGCTAACATGATTTGGACGGACTTCAGCTTCGCTACCGGTGAGAAAGTCTCATCGTAGTCAACCCCTTGAACTTGTCGATAACCCTTAGCGACAAGCCGAGCTTTATAGATGGTCACATTACCATCTGCGTCTGTCTTCTTCTTAAAGATCCATTTATTTTCTATGGCTCGCCGCTCAACGGGCAAGTCAGTCAAAGTCCATACTTCGTTTTCATACATGGATCCTATCTCGGATTTCATGGCTTCTAGCCATTTGTCGGAATCCGGGCCCGCCATCGCTTCTTCATAGTTCGAAGGTTCACCGTTGTCTAACAACATGATTTCCAAGACAGGGTTGCCGTACCACTCTGGTGCGGAACGTGTCCCTGTGGACCTTCGAATTTCAGCAGGAGCTTGATCAGAAGTATCTTGATCATCATCATTAACTTCCTCTCTAGTCGGTGCAGGCACCTCAGGAACATTTTCTTGAGTTGTGCCCTTTTCTGGTTCAAGAGGTAATACTTCATCAAGTTCTACTTTCCTCCCACTTACTTCTTTCGAGAGAAACTCTTTCTCTAGAAAGGATCCATTCTTGGCAACAAAGATCTTGCCTTCGGATCTGAGGTAGAAGGTATACCCAATAGTTTCTTTAGGGTATCCTATGAAGACGCATTTTTCCGACTTGGGTTTGAGCTTTTCAGGTTGAAGTTTCTTGACATAAGCATCGCATCCCCAAACTTTTAGAAACGATAGCTTAGGTTTCTTCCCAAACCATAATTCATACGGTGTCGTCTCAACGGATTACGACGGAGCCCTATTTAAAGTGAATGCGGCAGTCTCTAAAGCATAGCCCCAAAAAGATAGTGGTAAATCGGTAAGAGACATCATAGATCGCACCATATCTAATAGAGTGCGATTACGACGTTCGGACACACCATTACGCTGAGGTGTTCCAGGCGGCGTGAGTTGTGAAACTATTCCACATTTTCTTAAGTGTGTGCCAAATTCGTGACTCAAGTATTCTCCTCCACGATCTGATCGCAAAAACTTGATTTTCCTGTCACGTTGATTCTCAACCTCACTCTAAAATTCCTTGAACTTTTCAAAGGTCTCAGACTTGTGTTTCATCAAGTAGACATACCCATATCTACTCAAGTCATCAGTGAGGGTGGGAACATAACGATAGCCACCGCGAGCCTCAACACTCATTGGACCGCACACATCTGTATGTATGATTTCCAATAAGTTGGTTGCTCGCTCCATTGTTCCTGAGAACGGAGTCTTGGTCATTTTACCCATGAGGCATGGTCCGCACGTGTCAAATGATTCATAATCAAGAGACTCTAAAAGTCCATCTTCATGGAGCTTCTTCATGCGTTTGACACCTCTTTGACCAAGGCAGCAGTGCCACAAGTATGTGGGACTATCATTATCAACTTTACATCTTTTGGCATTCACACTATGAATATGTGTAGCATTACGCTCGAGATTCATTAAGAATAAACCATTCACCATAGGAGCATGACCATAAAACATATCTCTCATATAAATAGAACAACCATTATTCTCGGATTTAAATGAGTAGCCATCTCGAATTAAACGAGATCCCGATACAATATTCATGCTCAAAGCTGGCACTAAATAACAATTATTAAGGTTTAAAACTAATCCCGAAGGTAAATGTAGAGGTAGCGTGCCGACAGCGATCACATTGACCTTGGAACCATTCCCGACGCACAACATCACCTCGTCCTTTGCCAATCTCCGCTTATTCCGCAGCCCCTGCTTTGAGTTACAAATGTGAGAAACTGCACCGGTATCAAATACCCAGGAGCTACTACGGATACTGGTAAGGTACACATCAATTACATGTATATCACATATACCTTTTGTTTTGCCGGCCTTCTTGTCCGCTAAGTATTTGGGGCAGTTCCGCTTCCAGTGACCACTTCCCTTGCAATAAAAGCACTCAGTCTCGGGCTTGGGTCCATTCTTTGGCTTCTTCCCGGCAGCTTGCTTGCCGGGCGCGACAACTCCCTTGCCGTCCTTCTTGAAGTTCTTTTTACCCTTGCCCTTTTTGAACTTAGTGGTTTTATTGACCATCAACACTTGATGTTCCTTCTTGACTTCTACCTCTGATGATTTCAGCATTGCAAATACCTCAGGAATGGTCTTTTGCATCCCCTGCATATTGAAGTTCATCACAAAGCTCTTGTAGCTTGGTGGAAGCGACTGGAGGATTCTGTCAATGACTGCGTCATCCGGGAGATTAACTCCCAGCTGAGTCAAGCGGTTATGCAACCCAGACATAGTGAGTATGTGCTCACTGACAGAACTGTTTTCCTCCATCTTACAGCTGAAGAACTTGTCGGAGACCTCATATCTCTCGATCCGGGCATGAGCTTGAAAAAAACCATTTTCAGCTCTCAAAACATCTCATATGCTCCTTGTCTCTCAAAACGCTTTTGGAGTCCTCAAGCTGTAAAGCATGCCGCACTGAACGAGGGAGTAATCATCAGCACGTGTCTGCCAAGCGTTCATAACGTCTTGGTTCTGTGGGACGGGTGCGTCACCTAGCGGTGCTTGTAGGACATAAATCTTTCTTGGCAGCTATGAGGATGATCCTCAGGTTCCGGACCCAGTCCGTATAGTTGCTGCCATCGTCTTTCAGCTTGGTTTTCTCTAGGAACGCGTTGAAGTTGAGGACAACGTTGGCCATTTGATCTACAAGACATATTGTAGATTTTAGACTAAGTTCATGATAATTAAGTTCATCTAATCAAATTATTCAATGAACTCCCACTTAGATAGACATCCCTCTCAGTCATCTAAGTATAACATGATCCGAGTTGACTAGGCCGTGTCCGATCATCACGTGAGACGGTCTAGTCAACATCGGTGAACATCTTCATGTTGATCGTATCTTCTATACGAACTCATGCTCGACCTTTCGGTCTTCTGTGTTCCGAGGCCATGTCTGTACATGCTAGGCTCGTCAAGTCAACCTAAGTGTTTGCTGTGTAAATCTGTCTTACACCCGTTGTATGTGAACGTTCTGAATCAAACACCCGATCATCACGTGGTGCTTGAAACAACGAACTGTCGCAACGGTGCACAGTTAGGGAAACACTTTCTTGAAATTATTATGAGGGATCATCTTATTTACTACCGTCGTTCTAAGTAAACAAGATGTACAAAACATGATAAACATCACATGCAATCAAATAATAATAGTGACATGATATGGCCAATATCACATAGCTCCTTTGATCTCCATCTTGGTCTTGGGGCTCCATGATCATCTTGTCACCGGCATGACACCATGATCTCCATCATCATGATCTCCATCATTGTGTCTCCATGAAGTTGCTCGCCAACTATTACTTCTACTACTATGGCTAACGCGTTTAGCAATAAAGTAAAGTAATTTACATGGCGTTTCTCAATGACACGCAGGTCATACAAAAATAAAGACAACTCCTATGGCTCCTGCCGGTTGTCATACTCATCGACATGCAAGTCGTGATTCCTATTACAATAGCATGAACATCTCATACATTACATATAGATCATTCATCATTCATCACAACTTTGGCCATATCATATCACAAAGCACTTGCTGCAAAAACAAGTTAGACGTCCTCTAATTGTTGTTGCAAGTTTTACGTGGCTGAAGTAGGGTTCTAGCAAGAACGTTTTCTTACCTACGTTAAAGCCACAACGTGATTTGTCAACTTCTATTTACCTTTCATAAGGACCCTTTTCATCGAATCCGCTCCAACTAAAGTGGGAGAGACAGACACCCGCCAGCCACCTTATGCAACTTGTGCATGTTAGTCGGTGGAACCGGTCTCACGTAAGCGTACGTGTAAGGTTGGTCCGGGCCGCTTCATCCCACAATACCGTTGAAGCAAGATAAGACTAGTAGTGGCAAGAAAGTTGACAACATCTACGCCCACAACAAATTGTGTTCTACTCACGCAAGAAGAACTACGCATAGACCTAGCTCTGATACCACTGTTGGGGAACGTTGCAGAAAACAAAAAATTTCCTACGGTTTCACCAAGATCCATCTAGGAGTTCATCTAGCAACGAGTGATTAGATGCATCTACGTACCTCGTAGATCGCGAGCGGAAGCGTTCAAAGAACGGGGATGATGGAGTCGTACTCGACGTGATTCGAATCACCGAAGATCCTAGCACCGAACAGACGGCACCTCCGCGTTCAACACACGTACGGAACAGCCACGTCTCCTCCTTCTTGATCCAGCAAGGGGAAAGGAGAGGTTGAGGGAGATGGCACCAGCAGCAGCACGACGGCGTGGTGTTGATGGAGCTACAGTACTCCGGCAGGGCTTCGCCAAGCACTATGGAGGAGGAGGAGGTGTTGGAGAGGGAGAAGGAGGCAACCAAAGGCGTGGATGAAAAAGCCCTCCTTCCCCCACTATATATAGGGGTGCCAGGGGGGCACCGGCCCTAGGAGATCCAATCTCCTAGGGGGGGCGGCGGCCAAGGGAGGTTTCCCTCCCCCCAAGGCACCTAGGGGTGCCTTCCACTTGTGGGACTCTTCCCCTTTGGAAACCCTAGGCGCATGGGCCCCTTGGGGCTGGTGCCCTTGGCCCATGTAGGCCAAGGCGCACCCCCTACAGCCCATGTGGCCCCCCGGGGCAGGTGGACCCACCCGGTGGACCCCCGGGACCCTTCCGGTGGTCCCGGTACAATACCGATAACCCCGAAACTTGTCCCGGTGGCCGAAACAGCACTTCCTATATATAATTCTTTACCTCCGGACCATTCCGGAACTCCTCGTGACGTCCGGGATCGCATCCGGGACTCTGAACAACATTCGGGTTACTGCATATACATATCCCTACAACCCTAGCGTCACCGAACCTTAAGTGTGTAGACCCTACGGGTTCGGGAGATATGTAGACATGACCGAGACGACTCTCCGGTCAATAACCAACAGCGGGATCTGGATACCCATGTTGTCTCCCACATACTCCACGATGATCTCATCGGATGAACCACGATGTCGAGGATTCAAGCAACCCCTTATACAATTCCCTTTGTCAATCTATATGTTACTTGCCCGAGATTCGATCGTCGGTATCCCAATACCTCGTTCAATCTCGTTACCGGCAAGTCACTTTACTCGTACCGTAATGCATGATCCCGTGACCAGACACTTGGTCACTTTGAGCTCATTATGATGATGCATTACCGAGTGGGCCCAGTGATACCTCTCCGTCATACGGAGTGACAAATCCCAGTCTTGATCCATGTCAATCCAACAGACACTTTCGGAGATACCCGTAGTATACCTTTATAGTCACCCAGTTACGTTGTGACGTTTGGTACACCCAAAGCACTCCTACGGTATCCGGGAGTTACACGATCTCATGGTCTAAGGAAAGGATACTTGACATTGAAAAACTCTAGCAAACGAACTATACGATCTTGTGCTATGTTTAGGATTGGGTCTTGTCCATCACATCATTCTCCTAATGATGTGATCTCGTTATCAATGACATCCAATGTCCATAGTCAGGAAACCATGACTATCTGTTGATCAACGAGCTAGTCAACTAGAGGCTTACTAGGGACATGTTGGTTTCTGTTATTCACACATGTATTACAATTTCCGGATAACACAATTATAGCATGAATAAAGACAATTATCATGAACAAGGAAATATAATAATAATACTTTTATTATTGCCTCTAGGGCATATTTCCAACAGCTTTGACTTGTCATTTTCACCATTCCATGCATCATGATATATATGCCTTGTGTGTTGCATCCAATTCTTGGATTACTTGCTCCTCACATATGTTTGGTTGCAGCAATGTCATCACTTCACATATGCCATGTCCCATTGATTGCTACATGCTTGCCTTGATTGCCTCACACATGATGAACAATTGCTCTTTCTATTGTGTTGAGTGCCACACGATATTCACTACACCTAATGCACATTATGCTTGGATTGTCTTGCAATTGACCCATGTGTTTAGACACTTCATTTTATTTGGTGTTGTGAATGATTCCTATGCCTACCATAGACCTTTCATTGAGCAATTTGTGAATGCTTGCTATGAACTTGAGGTAGATGCTTCTTCTCTTATCACACATATTTGCATCACCTACATCACATTTACATGCTTGTCCCCATGATATATTTGCTTGTGCTCAATTTATGTGCTTACATTATATGCCACTATCCTTTGTCAAACCATATGATTTGCATGATGACGACACTTGTTTGGTGAATCACCTCTTGAATGCTTGGTTTTGCACTAACACTAACCACATTTATTTTTCCAAGTGTTTGTTGTCCTTGCTCATTTTGAAGGAATCACTAGACGGTGCGACATTGGAGAGTTCCCACTTCAAGCTTGAAGATGATGACTACTTGGTGAACGTCCGCTTCTACACGGCGAAGCCATCTCTTTCCCATGGTGATTTGGTTTTCAATTTGAGGTCGGATCTTTCCCAAGGGAGGGGAGATGATGCGGATCATCCTACGGGCATCACCATGTCAAGAGTCCGTTTGGCAAGTGACACGTGCGACATCTACTTCACATACACAAAGGTGAATCATCTCCTTTACACGTGCTCACTTGACCCCTTCGAGGATGGTATACTACTTGACACCCCTCTCGTGTGCATGCATAGGTATTGTGGGAACTTCACGGATGACGAGGAGGAGTGCGAGCGCAAGTGTACAACTACACCAACCGCGAGGGAAGCATGGAAACAAAGACGCAAGAAGAAGAGCTGCCAAAGAAGCTCCAGCGAGCGAATGTCCGGACGACACCGGACGACCGACCCCTCCCAGCAAGCGGACGTCCGGCCCCCACCGGACGACCGACACATCTACACCCGAGCCAAATCAGCGGAAGACCATGACACCGGACGACCGGCGACCGGACGACCGCCAGCTACCGGACGTCCAGTGCCACCTCAACCGAGCCAAAGTGAGCGGAAGTCCGGCAACTACCGGACGTCCGGAAGCCCACGAACCACCGGACGTCCGGTACCTGTCTGCGTACAGAGATCGGGCCCGAGGCCCATGTATCCCTCTCCCGCTTACCCCTTCGTGGACCTAGACTATATATACTCCTCCACCTCCTCCTAGTTAGGGTTAGCGTTGTGTTAGATCATTTGTGAGACAGAGCTTCGCTCATCCATATCGGATCTACTCCTTGAGAGAGACCGCGGCCCCTCTTCGAAGAAGATCCACCTTGGATTCAAGACCCCTTTACGGGAAGATCCCCTTGTGGATTCAAGACCTCCTCACGGAGAAGACCGGTTACCATTTGTATCGTCCCTTGTTGACTTTGGATCTTGTATCTCCTTTCGTGTTTCGAGGATCTAGCATATGTGTGACCATATCTTGTTGGTTTTAGTGTTCCTCTCGTGTTTCCCCTCGCGATTCCCCTCGTTTTCCCCCTCGTGTTCTTCGTCTTCTTCGCGGGATCCGCTCCTTTCGTGACATATCAGCCATCTAGGGTTCCACCCTACATCACAACATGGACAACGACCAATAAGCGCTCGTGATGTAGGCGACCAAGCATTCGCCAAGATGGAGGACGGCCATGCTCTGTAGAATGTCCATGCGATGACGGTTGCCGGACCATTACGGGCAAAGTTGATGGTCGTCCGCTCGAGGACAGACAAGTGCTGACGGTCGAGGGTTCCGACCCCGTCATCGATGACAACGGTGATAACCAAGGACAACCAGTTAGACAACAACATTTTTTAAATATTGTCTCATCCCGAAGCAACGTACAGCATTTAGTTAGTTTTTTAAAAAAAACTATAAATAATACCACAATCGATCTCTACATGTGTCCAATGTGCTTCCGTTTGCAAAGCTCTCCAATGTGATCGTAATCATACAAAATGTTACTGGTATGAAATGATATTTAACCCAATAGTAGCGCGGGGCAACAGACCCGCACTACAGCTAAGCCCAATACCTATAGCGCGTGTGTACGACCGCGCGCTGCTATTTAGTTGAGCCCAACAGCTGGCCCGTGTGTCCATAATAGCAGCACGGGTCATATAAACCCATAATACTGCTATCAGCCTAGTTATAGCGCGTGACATATACCCAACACTGCTACTGTGGCCTGCCTCGGGAGGTACTATGCGGCCCACTTAGTAGTAGTGCGGTACTACATAAGCCGCGCTGCTATTGTGTTGTACCTGTAGCTCGGTGTCTGTACCCGCACTACTATTAAGTAACAGCAGCGCGGGCCCCCTACCCCGCAGCACTATTAAGGCCTAGTTTGGCTGTGACAACCCAATAGTTAAGCTACAGTAAACCCTTGCTAATCATGCCAGGTCATCATAATTAAACTTTGCTAAACCTTGCTGTTTCAAACTGAGATCAAATTCAAATTCAAATTCAAATAACAAGTCAAATAATAATTTCATAAAACAGTGAATTAAAAAAAGACTATTCTCTAGACATATAATAATGGAAACGATCATGCCCCGGGGGTCTACTCTATATCATATCATGCGAGGCACTTCCAAAAGTAGTAATGAGTAGCACAACGGAACAATAGCAATGTATCTATGCAGTCTGAGCACAATATTTGGAAAATTTAACTGAAATGAAGAACACAAGATATTTTTCCTACCAGATCTACATGAGAAGTTTTTATTTTTTTAGCTGCTGCATGAGAACATGGTATTACATATAGTTCCCGTTTACCTAAGATAAACTTGCATGCTTTCTAACTGCCGGTACCGCTAAAGGAGTTGGAGTTACTTTAATGTCAACATTTCGGTCTCCTATATGTACTACTGAATCCTGCAATAAAACAAATCTAATTCTTTTTAGTATTACTAGTATTTTTTGAAAACATTTTAGTATTACTAGTATATTTCTGTAAAAGCTTGAACTGGCTGTAAATAATCTTTTTAGTAATACTAGTATCTTTCTGCAAAAGATTGAAATGAATGTATAAATGCAGGAGTACTCCCTCTGTAAACTTTTAAAGTAGTGATGTAGACGATCTTAATTATAGAAGTTTACAGGGGGTACACGATAAAAAAAGAGCCTAGGATCACAATGTGAATAGCAGGCAGAAACTAGTGTCCGGTTAAACTGCTAATGCTTTTGTTGTTTTCAGGACAATATTACGAGAAAATCATCAGTATTGCATCAGACATGTAACAGCCAGCATTTGGTAGATCTCAGCAAAGCAATATGCAGCCATGCAGAGGGTCATATTGCGCTAATCTACAACGGTAAAAGAGAAACGAGATGCATTTGATATGACATCTATATGCATGCTACTGAACAATATGCTACTTTGGGCATCAAAGAACCAAGTTTTTACATCTTTGTAGATATTGGTTACAACGAAGCACATAAAAGATAATCATTGCTTCAGAACATCAAGCTACTGCCAGACTTGAATGTAGAAGAACTAGCACATGCACTGTTCATTCTCAAAGTCCATAATTATTTTTTGCGCAGCTCACATTTCTAGGTATTTCATTGTGAAACACACACACACACACACACACACTACATCCTTGTACACGTGTATATTATTTTTCAGAATTTCTTAAAATTGAAACATTTGAATTTTAAATTATTATTTCCAAAATTTCTGCCTTCAAAACACCCTACTTGCCATTCTATCACTATAGGCCTTACTTCTTTTTAGAGAGAAATAGGGCTTTTTTGGGAGGACAGTGGATCGGACCGTCTTCAATTCGAGAAGACAATCATGGAGAAGCTAGATTTCTACGCACAGAGATTTGGAGGTCGAATAAGGGGGGATGCATCACTAGCCAAGGTTTGTGTGATGATCCGGACACAAAGTATTTGAATATACAGTCAACCCATTGCATTAGCCTACACAATACTAGTACACACAGTTCACAAGTTGAAATATTACGGCCATAACATTACATCGTCATGCACGGATAATATTGAGTGATCTCAAAACATCCATGGGTTCCATGGAACTAGAGAAAGTTGGAGGCTGAGTCTTCTTCAATTCTGTCAGTTTGTGGTTGTGGAAGTGGTCTGACACCACCTTGTTTGATTATTATTATTATTTTGAAAAAGAGGTTGAAACCTCCAGCCTTTGCATTCAAGACTGCAGAGCTGTCTATATTAAATTATTCAACAGAGACTGGCAGAAATAAATACATGGATAAACCTGAAACCACCTTTCTGAAGATCTTCGTCGCTACACCTACAAGGTTAATGATGTGCTCTGACCTCGCATCAACACACACCATCTAATCCGGTGTCCTCGCCAAGCCGCCTCATGGCGAGCTGAGAGCGTCAACTAGCCTAACAGACCCTCAGTGCGCACCACATGCACACACATCTATCAGTTCGTGGTTGTGGAAGTGGTGTGGTACCAACTTGTCTGATATGGATAACTTTCTCTATAAATTTAGTCAAGGTTGTGAACTTTGAATTTCATGATAATCAATGAGCACTATATTACAGAATGGAGGGAGTACTAAATAAACCACTTCGCTTAACATATGGACGTGTGTTTCTAAATCATATAAATGTGAGAAACTTCTACAAAATAGTGGAAATATATTAATCTACTATGTTGAAGAACAAATATCTCGTTTTGAAATATATTAATCTACTATTTTTAAGAACAAATACCTCGTTTTAAGGTTATCACACACTCTAGCTATTTTTTATTTTTATTTTTTGCAAGGGAAAAGGAGTTTTATTCCATATTGAGACAGTTACAGTCGAGAGGTAAACGATCCTCAATACATGGTGGTCCTACATGCATCCACACAACCGTGGTACACTCTATACGACTATAATTTGCCAAACGATCGGCAACTCTGTTTTGATCCTTATTCAACTTCTGAGGAATAAACTCCCTATGTCTCATCAACTCCTTAATTTCAGCCACAAGATGACCATAGGCAGAACGAAGAAGTCAGTTCCCTCATAGACATAACAACGCCTCACTTGTGTCATAATTTCGCACTCTAGCTATTGACTTGCACACATGTAAAATATGGATGGACAAAAACAAGTTATGTGTGGTGCGGAACTACTTTACCACGCTAACAAATCACCGATGACATCTAGAAGTGGTTCCATCACCGACGTGTCGCGTACTTCAGTGTGCACCTACCAATGCGTGTTCGTCTATCTGCTATTTAAAATTGGTCTAGTATATTTGTTTACAAAAAAAGAGAAATATATCTTCTAGTCTCCGTGTCATAATATATAATCACAACTTCGCAGAGCGTCCGATGGCTTTTGCTCCATTAGTTAGTAAAGTGTGATCAGCTAAACGAGTAGCGATTCTCCTTTGTAAGGGTTCTAGGTTTCACCTCAATTCTATGGAATCCCTTCTTAATTCTTATACATATAAACCTCTGTTTTTTCTCTTAATAAAAAGGAATCACTCCTGACATCATAAAAAAATGATATAGGAGCAACTATAATATCTGAAACAGAGTTGTTGTCTGACGCCAAAAGCGGAAGTGGCAGGCTACATGAAACTAGGAACATGCAAGTTTTACAAACTTATGATGCCTTAATCTTGTAATTAACTAATTTAGACTTGTGTGACCAACCATCATATGCTCCTCATCGTTGTGTTGGGAGTAAACCACGCCTCCAGGTGATGATTGGCGCGCGCGTGCGGGTATGCGCTCCAGGTCTGGCTCGTAAGGCAGCGGCCGTTGGCGAGAGTGGAGGGCTGGTGCGTTGGTTCGTTAGCTAGCCCGCATGGCCAGGTCTCCTGTGTACGCGCATGCACCGTAGTTAGCAGGTTAGTTGGTTAGTGCATGCATGCATCATGGATATGGACGCCGTGCATGTAGCTGGCTTAGTGAGTTTGTTAGCCAGACCAGTGCGTGCGTGCGTGGAGTTAGTGGCCAGTGTGGTGGCCGGATGCTGTGTGTGCAGCCGGGTATAAAAGGCCCCCTGATGTATTGATCGAGGGGAGCCGAGTGTAAGCCATTTAGCCATTGTAAAGAAAAAAAGATTGGAGCGTTTGAGCGCCCGTGGCGGCGTTCGTCGCCAGCCAGAAAATCTTGTGTCCACTGTTCTTCTTCTTCCACCTTCATTCGAGTGAGAGGAGAGATAGCTAGAGGGCTGCGGTTTCAACAATTGGTATCATGAGCTTGGTGTCTTGGACGTGCTTGCCGTGCCGGAGGCGTGGCAGCGATGGCGGCGCTCGCCGGAAGCTGCGCGACGGAGCTCCAGGCCGTGTGCCGGCCCATGGAGGTGGGCGGCGCTGTGGCTGTCATGGCGCGTGGCGGAGGCGGTGGGCGGTGACGTCGTACGTGCGGCGACCACGGAGGCCGCCGAGGCGCTGCGTGGTGGCGCGGCGGCGCAGCACGGTGTGGCGGCATGGAGGCACTGCATGGCGGCATGGAGGCCGCGGCGGTGCAGGGCAATAAGCCGCGGCGGCGAGCCGGGCGCGACCGGTGCGTGTTATGGGTGTGCACTGGACGCGTCGGGCGTGTCGGGACCGCGGGCGCGTGTACGAGTGTGCGGTTGACGTTGGCAGGGGCGTATGTCGCCGTTGTGCTCGAGTTCATGCTCGAGTTCGGCTACATCCTTCCGGCGTTTGTCGCTGGTGGATTCCATGGTGGACGCGGAGGCGGCGCGCGGTGAGCGTTTGGTGCAGTCGGGCGCGTCGGGTGCACGCGGGACGTGCGGGACACACTGGTGCGGTCGGGCGCGTTGGGTACGCGCGGGACGTGCGGAGCACAGAGGGACGCCAGGCGTGTGTCGCCGGCGGAGAAGGAGCTCGGCGTATGTCGCCGGGGTAATGACGGAGCACGGTGCGACTGGCGTCGGTGCGCCAGATCGGGTACGCGGGCTGAGTCATGACTATGATGACGATAATGACGGAAGCTACAACAACTCCAACGATGGCGAGGTCGTGGTTTAGGAGAAGTGTGTTGGGAGTAAACCACGCCTCCAGGCGATGATTGGCGTGCGCACGTCGGTATGCGCTCCAGGTCTGGCTCGTAAGGCAGCGGCCATTGGCAAGAGTGGAGGGCTGATGCGTTGGTTCGTTAGCTAGCCCGTATGGCCGGGTCTCTTGTGTACGTGCATGCACTGTAGTTAGTTGGTTAGTGCTTGCATGCATCATGGATATGGATGCTGTGCATGTAGCTGGCTTAATGAGTTTGTTAGCTAGACTAGGTCGTGCGTACATGCAGTTAGTGGCCGGTGTGGTGGCCGGATGCTGTGTGTGCAGCCGGGTATAAAAGGCCTTCTGATGTATTGATCAAGGGGAGCCGAGTGTAAGCCATATAGCCATTGTAAAGAAGAAAAGATTGGGGCGTTTGAGCGCCCGTGGCGGCGTTCGTCGCCGGCCAGAAAATCGTGTGTTCACTGGTTTTTTTTCACCTCCGTTCGAGTGAGAGAAGAGTTTAGCTAGAGGGCTGCGGTTTCAACATGTTGTGCCGTTGAAGTGAATATCAAAATCACAAAGCCAAACTGATACTACTAAAGTAGATAACTTGCAAAGGATTATGCAATTTGTATAAAAAACAACAATCTAGACGCATCAGGAGGAACAGGGCTAATGGTTATTCCTCTTTGGGGTGACTAGGAGCCCTATCTGAGTAATTCATCAACTGATCCAGTGAAAATTCTAGACATGTCTCTCGGGAACCATCTGGACCTGTACGTATGTGTCCCTAAAATGACATTTCTTACTCTACCTCAGTTGGTGCATCATCGTCAGAAACATCATATAAGCATAAGTCTCAAGGAGCCACTTCATCTCAAAACCTTTTGGCTCCATATTTCATTGCATGTCCCACTGTTCTGTCAAGAGCTTCTAATTTGTATTGCGATGCTTGTCGTTTTGGTGCTTAATGCCAGAAAGAGCTTGATAGCCATTGGCATATTGTCTTACATGCCTGTAATTGGTACATCACTATGTCTTTAGAGTACAGGCATCAGTCATGAAGTGGCTTCATCAGAACGGTATTGTCACAATGTAATGCACGAGCTCCCGATGCCTCCGAAGCCTACCATGCAGAAGTTATGGAAGTGCATCATATGGTGGTACGTACGAACTATTCATCTCTGAACTGCATGCTTGCAGCCTCCCTTCTCTTATATGGACTGGAAAGAGTTCGAAATTGACATGAAATTAATGTGGATGTACTATTTGATTCCTTGCAATTATTCAGAATCTGTAGTCAGGGTACTCCAGTTGTATGGGCATGGATATATTTTTCAATAAAGGGCGTTTTTTATTAACTCAAAATGTAGCATCAAGCGAATACAAAACATCATGAATACCATCCGACCTCTGCATAATTAGGATGCACACAACCAAACAACAAAAGCCTATCAAAAGGAAAAAGTAACAAAAATAACAAGTCGACAACAGTAGAGTCGTACAGACCGACACTATGCCTATGTCAAAAATAAAGGTAGATCGATTCGGAGGTTGTGATGCCACCCATGTTGGAAAAAAACTTCCATAGCCGCATGCTCCAACCGCGTACACACCGCCTTGAACAACGATTGGTACTCCGGTCGTTGTAGCGTAGACCACATACGAAACAAGTGCGTTCAACGAAAAATAATCTGTGGAGAAGAAGCAAGTGCGCACAATGAACATGGATATATAGTACTCCCTCTATTCCAGAATATAAGAACGTTTTTGACACTATGCTAGTGTTAAAAATATTCTTATATTTTGGGATGGAGTGAGTACTAGACGAATTTGTTTGAGGAGGGTGACATCAAGTCCCTGGAAGTTCAGAACAATTAATGGAGGCTTTCTATATCTCGGCGTTGAAAAAAAAGAGGCTTTGTACGTGATTGCATTCACTCACATGTGCCGTGAGCAGTTGCGATAGACATGACCGCACCCGAAAAAGATCTGAACAAGAGCCAAACGAGCTAAACTTGCCATGTCCAGCACGAGCACGGAACCATGCATGGACGACAGGAGGTGGACCAGCAAATTAAGCCACGGCAGCCACCTGCATGACTGCCACAGATCTTCACTCTGCCATGCCTCCACTGCACAATCATGGCCTCTCCTCCTCGCTCCCCTGGCCAACCCAGTGGAGCGTGTAGTGAGGATGGCATCCCCGTCGTCGACTTGGCCGTCCTCCTCAACGGCGAAGCCGGGGAGCGGTCGCAGGCGATCCGGCACCTCGGCCGGGCGTGGCAAGATTGGGGCTTCTTCATGATACGTACGACCCAAACGCTAAACACGTATAGATCGATTCTCAAGTCTGGATAATAAATATAAGATCCATGATGAAGGTGATCAACCATGGGGTACCCAAGGCTCTCCGAGCGAGATGATGGACGCTTGCAAGGAGCTGTTCAGCCTACCGCCGGAGCAGAAGCAGGAGCACATGGACGCCGGCCCGATGGACCCCGTCTGCGTCGGTACAGGCTTCACTTCATCACCGGAGACAATATGTACCTTCACTTCATCGGTTTTATCGCCGGTGCTCATGAAGACGATAGAAGGAGGACGACACCGGTTTGGACGCTAGGCGCCACCGCCGTAGGATAGGTTTAGGGACGCTTTTTTTTTGAATGTTTAAAATGTAGTTAAATTTGCCATGTTTGTATGAAATCCATAATGTCTGTACGAAATCCGCCCATGATTGCATAAATTTCATCCGGTTTGCTGAAAAATAGTTTGAAATGTATGCGGTTAGTGTTAGATGGCTGCCTCCCGCATCCATGTCCGCGGATTGATTCTCCCTGTCCACGGACGGATGCGGAAGATTTTTTGTGGGTTACTATTGGAGATGCCCTTACATGCTGTAATTGATACTGTACATCACTATGTTTATAGGGTATAGGGATTAATCATGAAGTGGCTTGGTGAAAATATTGCTTTGATATTATTATTTTTCGAAATGAAGGTAAAAGATTTTCCTCATTCGTTAAATAAGGGAGAGAAAAGTTTTTAGATTGTTACAAAGCCCTCAATAGAGAAAAAAAAAGCCATGCCAATTACTCGCACAATACAATAAGCCCTAGTGTTTTTCATCCGCGGTAACTCAAAGCTTAGCTTCGTCAACGATTGCATTTAGAAGGATTGGTGATGGTGTACTTTTATGGCGGAAGACACAAGCGTCTCTCTCGTTCCATATCGCTTTGATATTGTGATGCCTAAAAGCATTTTCGGTCGCGCCCCCAACAAGGCCCTCCAGGCGACTTTTCGGCCGCCGGCGTTGAAAAATCGGCCCAGTCGTGTCTCCAAAAACCCATTTTTCGCCGGCTCGGGCCAAAATTGACGCCGGCGGACCAAACCCGAACCCGGCGCGCTGGGGGACGCTCGGGGGCGCCGGGCGAATCATTTTTGGCACGAAACAGTCGCGGGCCCTCCTTGCCAGCGACTTGTCTCTCTTCTCGCCGCTTCGTCGTCCTCATCGCCTCGTTCCCGCGGCGAATCAATGCCAAATCTGCCGCGCGCTGCCGCGCCGGTCAGCCTCCTCCATTGATGCCTCACGGGCGGCGCAGTGAAGACCGGACGACGCGCGTCCCCTCGTCCGCCAGCGCGCCGGTGACACGCACAGAGTCTCCACCGCCAACGCGCCATTTCTCCCCTTTTCCTCCCTCTCCTCTCGCCGTCTCCAGTTCAAAGCATGGCCGAGCGCTTCCCAAGCGACGGCGCGGCGGCGAACGGCTTCGGTCGCCGCCACCTTCACGAGGACGAAACTCGGCTCCTTTTTGAGGCCGGGTACCCGGTCCCGCCGGACATGCGGGTGCCCGGGTCGTGGAGGATCAGCGCCGGCGGGTTCCCGGTGCCACAGCCGCCCACCGGGGCGGCGCGGCGTGTGGAGATCGCACGTATCCGCGCCTCTCTGCCGCGGGCGGCGAGGAAAGGTCCACGGTACGTCCCCGACAGCCCGCTCTAGGAGCCCTACTTCCGCCGCCGCCACGCCGAGCAGTTCGGGGCCACCAACGGTGTCGTGCCCTCCGGCAGGCTCAACTCCGAAGGCCGGCGCCAATGGTGGGGCGTGCCCGGCCGCACGCTGGAGGCCGTCCTCGAGTACATCGAGGGCGGCAACACGCCGAGGCTGGAGTACCCCGCTCCCCCGTCCATCTCTCGCCGGCGTGGGAGCTCGTGGACGCCGAGGCGCATGGACCCGGGGAAGTCCTCCTCCTCGTCCGGCCGCTCGTCCGACTCTCCCTGCCTCCGCCTCGTCAAGCCGAAGCCGCAGGACACGCCTGTCAGCGCGCGCACCCGCAGCTCTGGCGTCCGCATCGACGACTCCGCCCCCGCCTCTGGCCGCCCCGTCCTCGTCAGGCCGAAGCCGGAGCCCGGCCTCCCCGCGGAGTACGAGGAGATAGCCCGGCGTGGCTTCTCCGACGAGGACGCCCTATGGTGGACAGCGCCGGGCCCTGAAGGAGATAGCCGCCCGCAAACGTGGGCGTGAGGACGAGCACGGCGTCGTGATCCTCGACAGCGACGACGACGAGGACGCCCCCGGACCGTCCAACGCGCCGCGCCAACCGGGGGAGGGTTGCAACAGGGATGGCGGCCGCGGAGGAGGTGACGACGGCGGCGGCGGCGGCGGCGACTACACGCGGTTCTACAGCCTCCTCGGCATGTAGAACTGTAAGGGCGGCGGGCGGTGAGGAGCGGCGAGGAGCAGCCTAGTAGCATTTTTTTCTTTTTTGTAAAATATTTTAAATATGTACGAACTCGTTGAAGTTTGATTGAATTTGCGCCGTGTTTGTATCGGAATTTAAATTTTCAAAAAAAAAACGTGGGCGCCGTGACTGGACGGGCATCACGTCCCCAGCACACGGTTTGTGCCGGTACGCCCCCAAGAGGCGATTTTTAACGCCTCCTGAGAGACCAACGGTTGGAGAAGCTCTAAGCTCCCGATGCCTCTTAAGCCTACCATGCCAAAGTTATAGGAGTGCATCCTATCATACTACAAACTATTCATCTCTGAGCCGCTTGCTTGCAGCTATCTAGATCATCCGCCGGTCTCGCTTCTCTTATATATGGACTAAAAAGAGATTGAAACCGACATCAAATTAATTGGGATCCACCATTTGATTCCTTGCAATTACTTCAGTTGTTTTGGAACTCATCATAGATATATACTATCGTAGTACATGAATTTCTTTGGAGGGTGACATCAAGTTCCTGGAAGTCCAGAACAATCAATGGCGCAAATTACGTATGCTATATTGCTTTCCATCTCGGCGTGGAAAGAGGCTTTGTGCTCGTCTTCACTTGACATCACAAGTGCCGTCAACGGTAGCGATAACTGATAACCCGAAAAATATCTGGAGGAAGAGCCAAACGAGGTGAACTTGCCATGTCCCGCACGGAACCATGTACCACGACGTACAGACAGCAAACTGAGCCACGGCAACCACCTGCGTGACCTCCACAGATCTTCCCCGGCAACCACTTGCTATGCACACTCAAATCATGGACATGGCCTCTCCTCCGAGCGGAGCCTCCAGTGAGCAGGACGGCATCCCCGTCGTCGACCTGGCCGTCCTCCTCAACGGCGACGCCGGCGAACGGTCGCAGGCGATCCGGCACCTCGGCCGGGCGTGCCAACACTGGGGCTTCTTCATGGTACGATTGCACTATTATTACTTGTGTACGACCCAAACGCTAAACGCATGCATAGATCGATTCTCAAGTCTGGATAAAATGATAAATCCATGATGAAGGTGACCAACCATGGGGTGCCCGAGGCTCTCCAGAGCGCGATGATGGACGCGTGCAGGGAGCTGTTCGGCCTACCACCGGAGGAAAAGGCGGAGTTCATGGACGCCGGCCCCATGGACCCCGTGCGCGTCGGCACGGGCTTCAACTCCGCCGTCGACGGCGCCAGGTACTGGCGGGACTACGTCAAGATGTTCGCGCACCCCGAGCTCCACTGCCCCGCCAAGCCCGACGCCCTGCGGGGCGTGGCCGCGGAGTACGCGGCGCGCACCAGGGCCCTGCTGCTGGACCTCACGGCGGCCATCTCCGAGAGCCTGGGGCTCCACGCCGGCCGCGTCGCTGAGCGCCTCGACCTGGGGTCCTGCTTCCAGATCCTCGTCGGCAACCATTACCCGCCGTGCGCTGCCGGCCCGGGCGACGACGACGATGGGGCTGTCGGGCTGCCGGCTCACTCTGACCACGGCCTCCTCACTCTGCTCTGCCAGAACGCCGTCGATGGCCTCCAGGTCATGCACGACGGCCGGTGGCTCCTCGCCAAGCCCATCCCCGGCGCATTCTTCGTCATCGCCGGCGATCAGCTCGAGGTGACTCTCTCCTCCTTATTGGATCTTATTATGAGAAGATGTCAAGAAAAATCTGAGTCTGCATGTTGGTTCATGCGTTGCTCTTACACGTCCATCCATCGGCGCATGCAGATTGTGAGCAATGGAAGGTATAAGGGCGTGCTCCACCGCGCATTGGTCGACCGCGAGCAGGCGAGGATGTCGTGCGTGAGCCTCATCGGGCCGTGCCTGGACGCCGTCGTCGAGCCAGTGCCGGAGCTGGCCGTGCCACCCCTGGGTCTCGGCCTCGAGTTCAGGGGGGTCAAGTACAGGGACTACATGGAACACCAGCAGAGCAACAAGCTCAACGACAAGGGAGCACTGGACCTCGTTCGGGTGCAGAAACGCCCAGCAATTCTTTACACCTAATTTATACTAGAGCATGATTCCTCAGGTTAAAATTCTCAAGTTGACCAAAAATTCCGTGTCCATATTTGTTTTATTTTAGCAACCGACCAGACCTCTGGCTTTTCATTTCTTTTTTTGACATTCAACACCTCCTTTATTAATTAGCTACAATAGTAGCATCAGAAACAATCAGGGGGATAACCGCCCCCGAGGCTGTATCCAGCCAAACACTAGAAGGATTGAATTTAACTACTCTAGCTAACTCATAAGCTACTTTATTGTTATCTCTACAGCAATGTTTAAAGATGATATGAGTAAAATCTAAGGACATAAAAAAACAGTCATCAAAGATGGCACTGGCAACCGAAGAAGAACTCCCTTCTTTAAGCGCGTTGATGACCTCAAGACTATCCGAATTTAACTCGATCTTGTTGCATCCAGCGGCACGGGCTAGATTCAAGCCAAACCTTACTGCAATTGCTTCTGCGGTAATTGCATCATAGCATATGTTCAGTTTTTCATTGGTCGCTGCCACGAAATTACCATTGTGGTCTCTAATGATAGCCCCCACAGATCCCTCCGGCGAATCATGATCGAACCCCGCATCCACATTCAGCTTGACGTACCCATTCCTCGGCCTCATCCAGCCAGCCTGTCGGATCTTTGGTTTTGGAGAATAAGCATTAATATAGTTAGCAGCAAGTGATCTCACCGCTACACTGATCTGTGAAGCATTAAGCTTTACTCCTCCGTGTGTTAGCTTTCTTCTTTCCCACCACAAAAACCAGCAGCAAGTGGCAATTGTTTCTTTGAATTTGGGGAGTCCCAACACATGGATATGATTATCTGGAAGATTGAGAAGGAATTCTAAAGTTACTTCCCCAGATCTGTCCAAAACCAGGGCTTTAGTGGTTACCTCATGCAATCCAAGCAGCTTCCAAACCTCGGTGGCGACTGGGCTTTTCATCATTAATAAGAATTGCGAGAATTGACAGTACTATCAAGAGCAGCGTACCCCTTGGCCTCTCTCGCAACTGCCGGGGAAACCCGGATTTCTTTGCCTCCCGTCGGCACTGCCGTCGATCCGCCTCGTCTGGTGTTATCAGGGCCACGGAGGCGCAGTGGATCTCGGCCCTTGCCGGCGGGTGGTTTCCTTTTCTGCTTTTTAGTTTTTTAGGTCGATTTGGATTGGTGTCCTGCTTAGAAAGACGAGGCGGTGACGGCTACCTGAAGATGGAATATAATCCTCCTCATCTCGATCACGTCCTAACAGCGTGTCTAGTGTTGTCAAAGGGCGTGTTGGGGTGTCTCCCTAATAGATCACGTGGTATTCTCTCGGTGTTGGTCTTCAACAGATTTTCGTGAATCCAGTCTTCGTTTGTGTATCTTTACATTGGATCCTTTCAATCTACATTTCTCTTCATCAGTCGGCGGTTGATGTTCGGGTGGGAAATTTCTATTTGCCGCTCGTTGCGGCAAGTAGTCTAGGCAACGCACAGGGGCACATCGAGGAGCGTTCGAAAAGGCCGGCCTGTTCAAACAATTGAGCGATTCCGGTTTTGGGGAATCTTCTAGGTGGTTTTCAGCCGTTTTTTTCCTCGTTTTGGGAACCTTCTAGAAGGTTCCTGAACTGGCTTTTCTATTTCCCCTTTTCCTTTTGTCTTTCTTTTTCTGTTTCTTTTTTTTTTGCGTTTTAATTTTTGCTTTTATTTTTTTATTTTTCATGTTTCGTTTATTTGAAAGCTTCAAATATTTATTTAGAATTTTATAACATGTTCTCGTTCTCAAAATTTGCTCCTAAATTAAAAAAAAACAGAAATATAACAAAATGTTCTCATTTCAAATTTTGTTCAGAATATCAAAAAATGTTCGTGTTTCAAAAACTCTTTTTCTAAATTTAATAAAATATTATTTTTTTCAAATTTTGTTTAGATTTTTTTAAAAAAATTGTGTTTTAAAAAATGTTCAGTAATTTCAGAAAAATGTTCTCGTTTTCAAATTTTGTTCAGAATTTCAGAAAATGTTCGTGTTTGAAGAAGTCTTTTTTTTAATTTCATCAAATGTCCTTTTGAAATTTTGTTCACAATTTTAAAAAAATGTCCGTGTTTCGAAAATTGTTCAGTAATTTAAAAAAAGTTCTCATTTTCAAGTTTCTTTCAGAATTTCAAAAAATGGTCGTGTTTAAAAAACCTTTTTAGAAATTTCATAAAATGTTCTTGTTTTCAAATTTTGTTCACATTTTCAAAAAATGTTTATGTTTTGCAAAATGTTCAGTAATTTCAAACAATTGTTCTCCTTTTCAAAATGTGTTCGGAATTTCAAAAAATGTCCGTGTTTCAAAAAGTCATTTTTTAGAAATTTCATAAAATGTTCTTGCTTTCAAAATTTCTTCACATTTTCAACAATTGTTTGTGTTTTGCAAAATGTTCAGTAATTTCAAAAAAACTTCCTCGTTTTCAATTTTTGTTATGTTCATGTTTTCATAAAATGTTTAGGAATTTCAAAAAATGTTCTCTTTCTAAAAATCTGTTCAGAATATTATTCATAAGATGTTCATGTTTCAGAAAATGTACAGGAATGTCAAAATATGTTCGTCTTTTCAAAATTTGTTACAATTTCAGAAAAATGTTTGTGTTGCAAAAAAAATGTTTAGCAACTTAGAAAATGTTTTTATTTTCGAAAATATTCACAATGTCAAAAATATTTATTTTGTTTAAAAATTGTTCACGTTTTACAAAAATGTTAGGTTTCGCAAAAAAAATCGTGTTTT
Source organism: Triticum urartu (assembly GCF_003073215.2). Taxonomy (NCBI): domain Eukaryota; kingdom Viridiplantae; phylum Streptophyta; class Magnoliopsida; order Poales; family Poaceae; genus Triticum; species Triticum urartu. The sequence goes on along the minus strand of NC_053026.1, from coordinate 51,512,027 downwards.
GAAAAGTTTGTTATCAAATTTTGAAAATGTTTGTTTTTTCAAATATATTTAATTTTTTAAAAAAGATAACCAAGTTCGAAATTTCAAAAAAAAGTTACTTTTTTCACCGCCGATAGTTTAAATTAACCGAGGTGGCATTTCATAAAATGTTCTTGTTTTCAAATTACTCGCAATTTAAAAAATGTTCCTATTTTGCAAAATGTTCAGTAATTTCAAAAAAATGTTCTTGTTTTCAAAAAAATTCTTCAGAATTTCAAAGAATGTTCGTATTTCAAAAAGTCTTTTTTAGAAATCTCATAAAATGTTCATGTTTTCAAATTTTGTTCACAATTTGAAAAAATGTTCGTGTTTTAAAACATGTTCAGTAATTTTAAAAAACATACTCGTTTTCAATTTTTGTTATGTACATGTTTTCAGAAAATGTTTAGGAATTTCAATTTTTGTGTAGATCCATTCTTCGTTCGTCTGTTTTGTGTCTTCAGATTGGGTTCTTTTGATTTACGCTTCCATTCATCAGTGGAATGTGCTGTTCTAAGCGTTGGTCCTTTGGGGCTTAGCATAACGATTTTTTCTACAGTAAGGTTTGTCTCGGCCACGGTGACAAAGGGACGCGGCGCCTCTTCGATTCGCTCTAGTGCTTATAGTTGTCGTTAGGTGTGATGTTTGATGAATAGCAAAAAAAAAGACTAATTTGGATTAAGTTTTGAAATACGCATGAGTTGTTTTGTTCTCCCGAAACCCCCGAACGAACCTCAAGATTTCCCCGTCCCCCTCACACCCCGCCGCCGGCGCCCGGCGGCGACAAGAAACCTGACGTGCGGCCACAGGATGCCCGCACTCGACGGCTGCGACAGCCGCCACGGCGGCGTCCAAGTCCCCTCCTTCCTCCCCATCCATCTCCCCCCACACGCCCCAACCCCGCAGCCCAGCAGCCCCTCCTCCCCGCCCCGGCCCGTCCCGCCGCTCTCCTTCCGCCACCTCTCGCCCTGCGCGCGCTGGTCCGCCTGGGTCACCGCGGCCCTCTCCGACCCCGGGTTCGCTCCCGCCCTCCGCTCCGCCGCCATCTCCGACGCCGTCGCCGCCTCCACGGCCGCCGTCATCCCCGACCGCCACGCCCTCTCCGCGCTCCTCTCCCTCTGGCATCCGGGCTCCCACATCTTCCGCCTCGCCGCCGGGCCCGCCACCTTCTCGCTCGAGGACGCGCTCCTCCTCGCCGGCCTGCCCCCCTCCGGCGCCCCCTTGGACCGGCCCCTCACTCCCGCCGAGGAGGACCTCCGCATCCGTCTGGTGGTGGAGAAGGAGAAGATCAGGGAGCTCCACCCGTGCGCCCGTAAAGCCCGGCGGGTGTCCGCGGAGCTCTGGCTCGAGTGGTTCGACAGCAGAATCCGGCCCGGGGAGGACGACGAGCTGCGCCACCTCGGGTTCCTCGCCTACTGGCTGGCCTTCTTTGTCACCCCACGCCTACGGCGCAAGGGCTGGGAGCTACCGGAGTGCCTCTTTGCACTCGCCGCCCGGCTTTGTCTTGGCGAGCGCATTGCCCTCGGCCCGGCGTTGGTGGCTAATCTCTATGCGGAGATGGACAGGATTGTTACTTCCGGGGTGGCGGGTGGCCGCGAGGACGTTTGGGCGCCGCTCTGGCTGCTGCAGGCGTGGATGTGGGAGCGCTACGACCGCCTGCGGCCGCCAGAGCTGAGAGCACCAGAGTTCCCTGTCTCGAATGTCCGCGTGCTCTTTTGGGCTCGGAGGAGGAGGAAGACCACACATGAGGAGTCTTTACGGGTTTTGCAGAAAGAGGATAATTGCTTCGAGTGGAGGCCTTACCTGCACAACTCTCTCAACTGGACTGAACCTGAGTGGTTCAGCAAGGAAACCGTCTTGGTGAGCTCTAGAGGTAAGCATAAGCCCGAGTGGTTGGAGGATTACCTTGCAATTATAAGGCAAGCGGCGTTGACTGGATTGTGCGGTGATGGCATGTATAACTCGACAATGTACAATCCCCACATTGTCGCAAGGCAGCTCGGTTATGATCAGGACGTTCCTTTTCCTATTGTCCATGGGTTTGACTCCAAGGGAATCGAGGTGTGGATACCTGGTATCTGCAGACGCGGGGTGGCCAGCAAGGAATATCTTGCATGGTTGAATGGGCACTTTGTGGGGCACCAGGATGCTGAGCAATATGGTAGGTCAGAAATTGCACACCAGGAAAACAGTGCTAGTTCATCTCCACCGAATTCACCTAACAGAAATGTTGCAGATACGGCAGGTGATAAATGTAGAGAAAGTACCATGCCAGATAGCAGAAAATGCAGCGTAGAAGATCTGCTACCTGAGGAGAACGAAACGGAGGTGGTTGTCCTAGACCTTAGTTCAAGTGATACAGACTGCAGTGCAACTGCGGTGAAAGGAAAAATTGAGAAGAAGAAAAGGTTAGATAAACTCTCTGGAAATGGTGACTGGAATAAGAGAAACAAGGTGTTTGGTGGCCATGAAGGTCTCCAGGCATGTGATGATGGGCTTGAAGGCCGGAAGTACTGTGGCCTCCAAAAAGATCCAAATTCTCACATTAATAAACGTGTTGCACAGCTTGAGAGTGACGATGAATGTGTTGTTCTTGAATCACATGGTGAGAAATGTGAAGTAATAAACCTCGATGATGATCAGGAAGAGAGTTTCCTTGATCCTGAAGATCATGATAGGCAACTTGTCCTGGAGCTAGAAGAGTTTGTGCGCTCTGGGCTTTTCTCACAATGGGAGGAAAGCTCTGATGAAGATGAAGTGGGTGGAAGAAAGCAAGAATCACTGAAGAATAGCAACAATGACCCTTATGCTGAAGCAGCCATGAGAGAGTACCCTGTGTTCTTTGAGCTCATTCCCCAGAGACCACATTACAGAGGGTTGGTGAACAACGATGACGCTCTACGAGATCTGGCCTGCAGTGGGATGTGGTTATTATTGGTTGGCTTGGCAAGGGAGGTGCTCAAGACATCATGTGACACTGATGCTCTGGAAGTTGCATATTTGCTGAAAAAAGCTCGGGAATTGGAACAAAATGGGTTCAATGTGAAGCACTTCATTGCCCGTCTGAAGGAGCCACAGACCCGACTTAGAAGGCTTCAGAATTCCAGGGCAAGGCTTGAGTATGCCCGGACTAAAGCACAAGAATCGGAAGGTGTTAAATCACTTTCAAACCATTTGAGTAAGCTGAAACACAATATACTAACAATGGAGAGGCATTTGGATGGAAATAAGCAAGATCATAGTGCATCTGTGCATAATGAATTGAGTGAAGGAATCAATCTAGCCAGCTTGGAGAAGGAAGTAGAAGCTGCAGAAAAATACTGTCAGGCAATGAAGGATGAAGTGGCTGCTATGAGACTGAGATACACAGATATTTGACAGTTGGCCTGTAAATCATACTCACTAGATTCACTAGACGTGCCTGGTAGTAGGCACGTCGAACTTGAGCAGATTTCAGGTTACTGTGTTCAGGTTACAGTGGAACTTTGAAAGATGGCGCATTGCAAGCAGAAACCCTGTAACATGACTTGGCTGAATTATGTTTCTTGTTTCGTGCACCAAGGGACCATTGTGTTAGTGGACCTTGAACTTTATTCCTGATGTGGAGCTCTGTTTTGCATGGATCAAGTAGGCTTATCCATGGAATATATACATGTTACTTTTATAGAACAGTACTGCAATGTGCAATTTGCTTTCATAATTTTCTAATCATGTGTCAAATGCTTAATTGGTCAGACCTCACCCGAGCTTGTGTCATATAAGCAAGGAGAGTGGTTTAACACGTAATTATCAGATTGCCAGCAGGTAATTACTAATAAGATTTGCAGATTAAGAAAAAATTGGTAGAGAATAGGAAGTCACATTCTTTATGTTAGGTGAGCATAACTTTACAGTGGGTGCTCTTCCATTCTGCAGCGGATTCATCGAACTGAAGATATAAAGCTTCATGCTCTACTTCGAGGATGCAAAGGCAAGTGTGTTACTTATACGAAAATATTTACAGTTTCTTTGCTGCAAAAATCTCTTCAATAGGAAGGAGAGTAAGTCAAAAACACATACATATAAGTCTATACTGCAAGCGACCCAGGCTGTCCGCCCCAATGAGGCAGTAATGGCTGGCAGCCATTGCTAAGACTAGGATTCATTTCCCTTGCCGATTAAGGGCATGTTTGGCAAAAAGGAGATTAAAGTTGTATAAATATCAAGAAAATACAGAAATTGAGTGTCATGTCCAGTTGAATCCCAGCAAAAAATGTTGGCATTGTATACTGTTGCTTTGCGTGGGTGCTCCAAAAGAATTTTGAAAGAAAAATGTCTTGGAGAGAGGGGACCCGAGTTTTAGGACATCGAGTTAAACACAACTTATAGAGTAGATTAAATTAATCACATTTTCACTGCTAGCGAGACTAAATCAGTTAGGGTATCTATGTTTAGCTGTAACCCCTTCACACAGGGTGACTGAATCATCGAATTAAGGGTAAGAAAGAATTATATAATGATTTGTCCTCTGTTTCTCCTGTACCTATGGGGAGACACTTCCCTGCGACCATGTTTTGCTGCCATAGGCAAACAAGAAACTGGAGGCCCTCCTGCAGAAATGTAGGGAAAGACTGCGTACAATAGACCCAAAGTGGTCGGACCCTTCCCCGGACCCTGCGCAAGCGGGGGGCGGCGTGTACTGGGGACTGAGCTGGATTTCACCACGGTCAAGGGGTGGTATGAACCATTTTCAGATTGCTCACTTTCCGTTCTGCATAATGTCAGATTGTTGTGGTCATGATCAAGTTTGACCAAAATATCTGTCTCATACCTCTCAGATCAATATATAGTTTATAATTCTCTAGCTTAATTTCAGACTGAAGGTGAGGGTGAGGAACAATGCCCAAATTATGAGCAATCCACCCTTCTTTTTAATGCCAGTAATATGTTATGAACCCTGATCATGCTTAATATGAATTTCTGTGTAAGGAGAGTCACTGGAGAATATAGTGTCAGCAATCAAACATTTTGGCTCCTTTTCATTTTAGTATGCCCTGTCTTTGATTACTTTATGTATCTCTTACGCAAGGAGTATAACATATTATCGTGTGATAACGATCAATTTATGACTGAAGTGTAAGGTTTTCAGATCTTTGCATCTTACTGAAGAATATGCTGGCTGCAATCAAAACATTGTGTCTGGCAGAACAAGTAACCATCAAAACTTTGAAATGCGAAGGAAATCAACCTGGGGATACTTTACCTGCAAAATAGATCAAAGGATATTAGAGGAGTAGAAGCCAATTATGCTTTGAAGCTTGCGGACAACCCTCCAAAGAGATTTAAGTTGGATGAATACGAAGTAGCAATGCTGGGTAAAAAGCGAGCCAGGCAAACTGTGGTAATTAATGATGAGGACGCAAAGCAAGCTGGCATAATGACTACATCAACACCCCAGGAGAGTCTCGTGGTGCTGGTGAAGGAGATGCAGAAACACAAAACCAGCTGGTCATCAGGGACCAGCGGCAATTTGAAATGATGGGTTCAGAATGAAGTGCCGGCCCGAGTGACCAAAATGATGAATGCAATGGTGTTGTCAAACAGATGATGGTCTGACCAGTCTCTTATCAGAGAGCAGATGTAACAGGACTGAGCACTGCAGATCAGAAACGAGCCAAGAGGAGGTCTCTTTGTTTCCAAGAGACAAGCTTCAGTAACTAATACACAGTATCATGACACATCTATTGAACCACTTCTACAGGAAGTGACAAGTGATAAGTTCTGGCACAATCCAGGTTAATTCTCATACATTATCCATGTTTCTTTTGGATCTCTTTAGTTTTAAGTAACACCATAGCAGTAACACAATGCTTAATCTGGAAAATTATATAATCTATGATGAGAAAACGAATCGTGTTTGATGTGCTTGCTTAATCTGAAAAATTATACAGCTCGCTGCTTTGTGCTCTGTATTCAAAGTTGTTATAGTTTGCTCAAAGTAGAGTTTAGTCTGTTTCGTCTTGATACTCTGGCACTAACTTATTTGATTGCATGTCTTGTACCTGATGATTGTGTCTTCACTATTTCATTATCGATGGAAAGACCACTGTTTGCGCTTGTGCCCTTAATTTGACAAAGCGCATTTTATGTTCATCTAAGCAGAAGAGTCTGAACTTCAGTTTGTTCCTGGAAGCTTTGAATCTGTGAGTACATTAGAGTTTTTGAGCTTTTGCTTTTTGAGGAATGCAGAGCTCAGCTATACAGTTCCTATGAGGAGTCTCTTGTGGCTGTATCAAGGGATGCACATGTAATGGTGTGCGTTGGAACCGTGGATAGGCATGATTGCATGAAAGACATACACTTTTTTATGGATGGCATGCTCTGTAGTAAACATAATAAGAAATGGCGCGCTCTCGTTCCCCGATCCAATTGCCTGACCAAATTATGGTTGATGTGTTCAGGATGGTATGATGTTGTTCTACCAGCACATGGATATAACTAGATTTTTAAAGGATAGGTCGCAATTTGTCATTCCCTCGGCCTAGTTCAGGTAGCTCTACTGTATTCCTCGTTTAGTTGTGTATTAAGTGTGCAGATTTTTTTACTCTCAGGAAAGTATTCTGAGACCAAAGTGGTCGGACCCTTCCCCGGACCCTGCGCAAGCAGTAGCTACGTGCACCGGGCTGCTCCCTAGAGTATTCTGAGAGCTGCACTTATGTACCCATTTCTTTGCTTTTTAGCTGCACACTCAAGTAATACTAATAGGAAGACTGTCGGTTCAAATGAAGATGCCGAGTCAGAGTGTGGATGGCTTGTTGGTAGAGTCCGTTACCATATGCCTAATGCTACGTGTGATCCCATTGGAGCAGTTATCCGTTTTATGTTGGGAATTCATCCGATTCTAGCTGGCAATCTGATGTTCACGATATCTTTGCTATTTGATTGTTAGCTGGCTTGCACTGATAAAACCACGTTTTGGATGCATTTGAACTAGCGTTTGATGAACTTGGTTTTATTGGAACCTTGCTGCTAGTTCTTTGCAAATGGATTTATTATTGTGAATTCTCATTTTCTAAGATTATGTCACTCTGAAAGTTAATACTGTCGCTGATGTTGTTTGCTCATTAAGACTTCACTCTGCTCCTACCATGCTTGCATATAGTGTTAACACTAAATGAGATTTTCTGTATTTTTTGTATCAATGGTTACGTTTTGCAAACAACACAGTTTTTATTTTTTCCAATCACAGTTAAATTGAACAGTTGGACATGCATGCAATGTTTGCTCTGCAACTCATTGTAGCTTCCTAATTTGTACTTGATGCTGATAAAGTGACAACTATAGCAGCCTATTGCATTATTGGATGAATTTAAGCTACATTCCAACTAAACATCTCTTATCTTAACAGGCTTTGTCATAATCATGGGCATATTTATTTTTGTAGGTTTTAGCTGTTAGGCTGATAGGTTCAACTCATATTCTATGCTAACATTGCTTGATTTTAGGAAATCTATACTTGATTGTTCATCTATTGTTTTATACTGTACATTTGTTAACTGAATCCTGTACTTTCAGTCGTCTTATTATTCTTTTTATGGCGTCTTTGCAGCAGCGAGACTAATGTTCTGGGGAAACTGCAACCTCAAAGCTCCTGTACTTTCAGTCGTCTTATTATTCTTTTTATGGCGTCTTTGCAGCAGCGAGACTAATGTTCTGGGGAAACTGCAACCTCAAAGCACCTGGTATCTAACTGGTCTTGGTTCTCTTGCAACAACACAAAGGGAGTATGTAGCGTTGCATGCATTCCCCCATCTTAATGTGCAGGTGATACTTAGGTAAATGCTATCTGGGTTTCTTGGTTATTATTTTGCTTTTTTTATCAATGCCTTTGCTTAGATGCAAGATGCAATTCTTCAGCCAAGTCCAACGGATGAGATGGCAACACAGCGGAGGAGGCAACATCAAAGACGGAGGATCCTTCCTTCCCCGTGATGACGACGAAGGGGCGATGAGGAAGCAACAACGATAACTTTCCTTAGACGAAGAAGCAGCCTGAAACAACCTGAAACACTTTTGGCTAACTCAGCGTGCTCAGTCAACATCATTACAATGAAACCACCTTTAGTTCTTCCCAAAACTGCCGAGGGCCACATTGATCCAGTTTTTGTATAAGTTCAAGGTGTAAATGATCCGGTCTTAGAGTTCAGGGGATGTTGATCCATCAGAAGGGTTTTAGGGAGAAAACTATACTTTCTTGATTTTTTTTTGAGGAACTCTATAATCTATCTATATCTACATCTATACTACTACTATTTAAAAAGAACGTAAGGTTCACATTTCACCTTTCTTCCCACCACCCATTTGTACAACCTTTCATGTATATGATAACCAATCACCTTAATTTACTTATATTCTGAACCAATTTCACTTTAATTTACTTACCAAACTTCTAATCAAAATATAAGGTAATTCACGGTCAGAATTTGATGGACATTTATTTACACAATCGCATTATTATTGATAGGTAAATCACAAGCTAACGTATTACAATATTTATATCACGTTGCAACGCACGAGCATTGTTCTAGTATAATTAAAAAGAACGTAAGGTTCCATGTTTCATTTTTCTTTCAAGCACCCCTTCGTCCAACCTTCTTGTATGATAACCAGTCACCTTAATTTACTTACCTTTTGAACTAGTTCCACTTCAATCTAAACTTCTCATCAAAATATAAGGCAAATCACAAACAGAATTTGATAAACATTTATTTATACAATCACATTAATAGGAACTGGTAAATCACAAGGAGTTTTGAGCTGACAGTGATGGTGGCCAATGGCATTTTTGAGTAAGCGCCTAAAGAAGCGATGACATTTTTGAGCAATTGACGTTCCGAGTGGCAAAACTGAGTAATGAGACACAAGAAGTGACATAAATGATAAAAACCCGTTTTTTGTGCGGGGTTTTTGAAAGGTTTTTTGCTTTGTTTTTTGGGTGGTTTATGTGCTCCTCTCATTGATTTTCTCCGGTTTGTTTCTTCATCGGTTTTCTTTCCTTTTTCAGCACGTGTCTACTTTTTTCAATGCTTATTGTACGTTTTTCATATATACGTGGAACATTTGTTGATACAGGTTGATTTTTTTTAATGATACAAGACATTATTGAAACTAGGCGGACATTGAGGTTCCAAACTTGTAGGGGTTTTCCTCTCGTCCGTGCGGCTGGAACCCTAGCCGCCGTCAGGGAGGCCGATCTTCCAACGCCGTTCTCTAGTGGCTCCCCTCCGTCGGCGACCCCGGTCATCGGTGGTGAGGGGGGTCGCCGGATCCACGCGCGTGAATTACTTTTTACTCCCTCGTAGTCTAGGTTTTTAGGTTGTTCATTGTTGTTGCTTCGGCGGCAACGATGACAACGCTGAATAAAGATTCTTTGGATCCTTCCCCGACGAGGCCATCAGTCCTATGGTTGGGGATGGATTTGGAAACCAGTCTGTTCAAGCAAGGATGGCGTGGCAGCGTCGGCATCCTCGTGGTGGACCTGTGTCCTCGGGCTCCGCCGTTGCGACAACGTTTGCTTCAGCGTCGGCGCGGAGTTTGGGAGGTAGTCAAGGAGCGGATGCAGATTGTGGTCTGCATCGACGACATCTAGAAGACGGAGCATGTGCTGGGCTCGTGGTTCGTGGATGGCAGGTATGGTTTCCTCCTTCAGCGTTTTAGTCGTGGTAGGGTGCCAGATCTGGAGTTCGATGGCGTGTCTGGGATGTTGCCCTGGTTTGATTCGTTCAACGGCAAGGGCTTCACTTTTGGTGAGCCACCTTGGAGGTCCGCAAAGCTGCATATCAGCGATGGAGCCGCGTCGAGCTCGGGTGGGGAGGTGATTCGTCATTCTTTTCTTCGGTGGTTGCTATGGTGGTGCCGGAGGCAGGTGACGGGAGTTGGTGTCAAGCTTAGAGATGTTCTACTATCTTTTCAGTTTTGTCATGTCAGTCTTTACGTGACTTGTACTTTATTCGTTTTGATATGTATGAGACACATATTACCATGCAAAAAAAACTAGATGGACATTGTTTTCTGCATTATATAAACATGTTTTTAAATATCACAAAAACTCCCTCTGTAAACTAATGTAATATTACATGCAAAAAAACCTAATGTAAGACGTTTTTGCAGTCAAAATACCTCTTATATTAGTGTACAGAGGTTGTATATATTATTTTTGAAACGCGTGAACACTTTAAAAAAATTATGTACATTTTCTGAATTGTGCAAACATTTTATAAAATGTCACAAACATTTTTTTGGAAATGCATGCATATTTTTCATGTATTACAATCACATTAATATTTTTTCAAAGTTGTGCGGACATTTTTTAGCGCTGCATAAACATTAAACAAAATCACGAATATTGTTTTGAAACGCATGAAATTGTTTTATGTACATTCATTTTTTTAATGTTTATTAAAATCTGCACGAAATTTTTTTAACACTGCATAAACATCCTTTAAACATCGCATAATCATTTTCTAAATATAAATATAGAAATAACTTTTTTTTCATGCACGTGTACATGTGGTGTGCCTTTTCTGAGAACAACAACCTGTAGCGTGTTTATACCAGGAAAGAAAATACAGACGTGCGCTAGTAATGCCCGCTGGCCTGTTCAAGGCAAGTCGGAGTGGGCCGGCCCAATAGGTGAGCGGCGCGGCGCACGAATAAAGAAAAAACATATCCCTGCCCGGAACAGAACCCCCTAAGGGCGCGCGTCCCCAGAAAGACCTCCCCAGACGATTTTTTTATGCCGGCGCTAAATAAACGACCCAGTCGCGTTTTCAGGAGCCCGATTTTCGCCGGCCTGAGCCGAAAACAGCGCCGGCGGACCCAGGCCGAACCCGTCGCGCTGGGACGTTCGGGGACGCCGGGGCGAACTGTTTTGACGCGAAACAGCCGTGGGCCCGCCGCGTCAGCGACACGACGTCTCGTCTTCCCCCAACAGCCTCGGTTCCCGCGGGGAATCAATGCCAAGGCTGCCGCTGGTCAGCCTTGTCATTGATTCCTCACGGGCGGCGCGTCACGGGACGGCGCGCCGACGCCTCCCCTCCCTCGCACGCGTACACACGGGTGCGGCGCGGCTATATAGCCGGTGGCCTGCACTCGCCTGTGCCCACACCAGCCCCGCCCCTCGCCGCCGCCCAGCTCCTCCCTCTCCCTACCTCTCCCGAGCGCCGCCGCCCAGCCCCTCCCTCTATCTCTCTACCTCTTCCGAGCCCGTCGCCATGGCAGAACGCTTCCCTGGAGACGAGGCGGCGGCCAACGGCTTCGGCCGCCGTTCGCTCCGCGAACAGGAGTCCTGGCTCCTATTCCAGGCGAACATCCCGGCGCCGCCGGACATGCGCGCCGGGCCGATGGGGTGGAGGCTCAGCGCCGGGGGAGTGCCCATTCCCCCGTTGCCCGACGCCGTGGCGAAGCCGAAGTACTTCGCCGAGGAAGTCGAGGTCGTGCACGCCTCCCTCACCGACGCCCAACTCTCCCTCCCCCAGTACGTCGCCGACGACCACGCGGTTTGGGCGGCGTATTTCGAGCGCCGCCAGCAGCAGCGCTTAGCGTCCATCAACGGCGCGCCGGTGGTTGGCGGCCGGCAGAACAGCGAGGGGCGCCACCTGTGGTGGGGCGTCTCTGGCCGCACACTCGAGGGCGTGCTGACGTACCTCGAGGGCGACAACGACCCGCCGTTGGCGTACCCGGCGAGGGCGGCCGCCCCGGCACAGCACCGACGCGCTGAGCCATGGGCGCCAAGGAGGTTCGGGTCCTCCTCCTTTTCTTCCTCCTCCCGATCTTCATCGCACTCCTCCGGCACTCCGGCCCTACTCGGCGTCAAGGCCGAGCCCGCGGCGGAGACGCCGCTCGGCCGGCGCACTCGCAGCGCCGGCATCGTCATCAACGAGGGCGGCCGGCGCGCCTACTCGTCGGCTCCTCCGCGCTTCGTCAAGCCAAAGACGGAGCCAGGGCTCGCGCCGGTGAAGAAGGAGCCGGCCGCGTCGGTGACACGGAGCTCGACGACGACGACGCGAACCTGGAATGGGCGCGCAGGGACTCCATAGCGATGGAGAAGGAGCGCCTGGAGAAGGCGAAGGAGCGCCAGTGCGCCACCCTGCTTCGCTTCGCGGAGCGTCGACGCGGCCGCGACGAAGGCGAAGTCGTCGTCATTTGCGACAGCGACGACGACGACAATGCGCAGCGCACCAGTCCGCCATGGCGACGCCGGGCAGGGGTCCAGCAGGGGCGCCCGCGTCAAGGAGGAGAAGGTCGACGACGACGATGGCGGCAACGGCGGCGACTGCAGCCAGTTTTTCTTTTAAATTAGTTTATGTATATATACTTTGTAATGAAAATCCGCGAACTTCGCCGAAATGTGCCGAAATTTATCGTGTTTGGCCGAAATTTATTGTGTTTGGCCGAATTTTATCGTGTTTAAGCCAAACTTCGCCGAACTTTTTTTATTTTAAAATATGCCTGTGAGCTGCTCTGAGGCCGGCGTCTGGGACCAACTCACCCTCAGGCCCAATTTTTGTGCCGGCTTATCCCTAGGCGGCGATTTTAGGCGCTGCTGGGGGGCCAACGGCTGGGGATGGCCTAACCCCTGCCCCGCCGCGTCGAAACGAACGCCGGCGCGCGTACGCGGCGGCGCGATCCGAATCATGGACAAGGTACGCAAGATGACCCGTTCGACCCCCCTCCCATACCGTGGATGCGTCTCTCTCTCTTCTCTGTACGTTCGGGAGCTGACGCGAGTTTGGTTGATTTTGTGACGCAGCCGGTGGCGCCGGCGCCGGCGCCGGAGAAGGCGGCTCCGGACGATAAGGTTTGTCGAGGGTTGCTTTGGACTCAACCCCATTTTAATTTTCTTTCAGACCAGCTACTCAGCGAAAAAAAAAATCTTCCCTTTTTTCCTCTCTGGTGGTGCGAGCAGCAACTCGACGGGAAGGAGCTGGAACCGAAGTTGAAGAAGGGCCAGAAGTTGAAGAAGGATCAGAAGGTATGTGCGCTGGAACTTGGTGACTCAAAGACTAGGATGTTGGCCCGAAATTGGTAATTGGCAACCAGTTTTCCTGATTCTTGGCCGGCGTCAGAAACTAGCTGAATCATATACTGGATCAAACAGCTCGGTGTATGTGAATGTGTGGGGAAAGATCACTTATGAGCCAGGTTGCTCTACTTGCAGGCAAGAGATAAGGAAGAGAAAAAGCTTAAGGCACTCTCTTTCATTTCGCTTTCCGCTGAACTGCTCCTCTCAGTGGGCTGATGTATGGCACGACTTTGGGGTTTCATTCGAGTAATGGAACCGGGGAGGAGCCTCCCTGTTCTTCTAAAAAAAAAGCTTAAGGCAAAGCAAAAGGAGGCGGCTAGGCTCCAGGTTGGAAGCATTTGTTACTGAATTTGTTATTTAGCGAGTCCCGAAGGTTTTGTGCTGATTTGGTTTTCTGCAGGCTCAAGCTGCTTCGGATGGACCGAAGAAAACCGAGAAGAAACAAAGGAAGAAAGCCGTGGACGATGAAAACCCTGAGGATTTCGTTGATCCGGACACCCCTATTGGGCAGAAGAAATCAATGGCCACTCTAATGGCCAAGCCGTATAGCCCAAGCGTAGTTGAGAAATGGTAAGATGCTACTTTCCATTCTCAAACTTAGAATTCGTTCCATCAGTTACGCCTTGCTGAATTGCATGCCTTGATTTTTTGCAATGTAGGTGGTATGCCTGGTGGGAGTCTTCGGGATATTTTGGGGCAGATCCTGCTAGCACAAAACCACCCTTTGTCATAGTAAGTGACTCACATTCGTGAGGATTGGGCGATGTGTGGTGTGAGCTGATTTAAGAAACTTCATCTTGTGATAGTATTTTTCTATAGATAACGGATCACATACAAACGGATTTCCTTCAGCGATAGCGCTAAGTTGTATAATTTCCAGGTTCTGCCACCTTCGAATGTGACTGGAGCGCTTCATATAGGCCATGCACTTACGGCTGCTATAGAGGTATTCATCATCAATGCCTGCACAGACAGACAGACCTATGTGGCAATGGTTGTAATTTCCTCTCCTTTCAATAATGCAGGATGCTATGATACGTTGGCGGAGGATGTCTGGTTATAATGCTCTTTGGGTCCCTGGGGTGGACCACGCTGGCATTGCTACACAGGTCTGCATCTTGGAACTGATCCACTATCAGCTAAAATTGTCTTATACACTGCTTTATATAATTCGTGGCATTTCCTGTGCTTCAACTTCTGAAACAAACACTACCAGTGTTCGTTGTTGACCATAGCCATTAAAACAAAGCTGTCAATAGGGGTGTTGGTCCCCTATTAATACACACAATGTTTGTAATGTGAGCAGATATCTAATAACCTGTTCTGTCTAGCAGGTTGTAGTGGAGAAGAAGCTGATGCGTGAAAGGAAGTTGACAAGGCATGACATAGGGCGTGACAAATTCATATCTGAAGTAAGCATAGGGTTTTCCTTTAACAAATTGTTATGTTTGCGATTGCCCTATGTTCTTTACTATTTGGATGATATAAAAGCTTTAATGACACTGTTATACCATGGAATATCAACAATGTAGATTCAGTCAGTGTTCTGTATATTTTTAAAAATTCACAATCAGCAGTGTCATGTGTGATGCGGCATGGATCGTAGTGAGCTTATTTCTTTGCCCACTTGGTGTATCCTCTTATCATCTTCTGTACAAGTCCTGGAATGGAAAGATCAGTATGGTGGTACCATATTGAATCAATTACGTAGTCTTGGAGCCTCCCTTGATTGGTCCCGCGAGGTAAACTTCTTATTTTCTTTAGTTATGAAAAAGAATGAAAACAATGTATTATCTATAGTTCTAACTCCTAATAATGTCAACTTCGTTTGTCGGTGCTTTACAATGGATGAGAAAAGATCAAAAGCTGTAACTGAAGCTTTTGTCAGGTTGTATAAAGATGACCTTATTTATAGGTCAGTATCCTCACCTTCCCCTGTTCCAGGTGTTAAGCATTTGTCTTTTGCCTGTTAAGTAATGCTATGGTGCTTTACTTCTAAAAATTTATATTCTTCATCATGTCTTTCAATTGCCAGCCTATTTTTTTCTAATGGATGTTTTGATCTTTTGCAGGGATTATCGCCTTGTAAATTGGGATTGCGCGCTTCTAACTGCGATTTCTGACATAGAGGTTGGTTAAGCCTTTTATTCTCTACAATATACAGTTTGGTATTGCACGTCTGACTAATATCAATTCATTTGTTTGAATATGCTGTTTTATCTGGTTGATCATTTAGGTCTTAAAGAAGAAACTATGCTAAAGGTCCCTGGTTACAGCACACCAGTACAATTTGGTGTCTTGATTTCCTTTGCGTATCCTCTTGAAGGAGGATTGGGTGAGATTATTGTTGCAACAACAAGAATTGAAACTATGCTTAGTGATACAGCAATAACTGTTCAACCAGAGGATAAAAGATATAAGCATCTGCATGGAAGATATGCAATTCACCCCTTCAATGGCAGAAAACTAAAAATAATCTGCGATGCTGTGTTGGTGGATCCCACTTTTGGCACTGGGGCTGTCAAGGTGTGATATAATGCCGACTGACTTATATTTTTATCTCATTTTACCTAGTTGAAACTTGTGCATGCACTGGCCCCTCTTAACTTGTGTTGTTGTTTGCATTTTATGCAGATTACACCAGCCCATGATCCAAATGACTTTGAGGTTGGAAAGCGACATAACCTAGAGTTCATCAATATCTTCACAGACGATGGGAAAATAAACAGCAATGGAGGCACACAATTTGAAGGAATGCCAAGATTTGCTGCTCAGGTTGCTGTCATAGAAGCATTGAAGGCAAAGGTAGTACTGGATTCATATCATTCACATCAAAATATAGGTGATCTTGTCTTCAAAGAAAGGGTTGTTAGCGGTACTGCACTTGTTTAGTAGAAATTTGTGGCATGTCTACAAATCCTCTATTCTTAAATAGTTGTAACCCACTACCTAATTTCCCTACACATGCAACCCTTCCACATCAACAAACAATGCATGTATGCCAGTCATCAACCTGCCAGCTCACTACTTACTTGTCTTATGCATGCGGTCCTTCCGCTTCAACAAAATAATGCATGTTTACCACAGCATCAGACTACCGTCACATTATAATTAATCCTCACCGTTATGATGTCATCAGTCTAGCTATTTTCAAAAGTGTCACAGCGGCAACGCGCAGATTACCCTCTAGTTTTCACGAGTATAAGAGGGGACAAATAGTGAAATATCTTTAACTTTATAGTAATATTTCATTTTCCTTTTTTTCTTGCATTTAATAGAAAGAGTACTCATAGTACTAGTGTTATCCATAAGAATTCATAAATTACATTATAAATGAAATGTGCACTTCTACTTTGGCTTGGCTGTCCTTTAAAACTTTGAGTGGTCTTAGTTTCTGTCTCTAGCTGATTTTCTTGAACCTCAAGCCTGTCCAAGATCATGCTTTTGTGGTTGGGTATCCATAGTTAGTCATGCCATTTCTTGGAAATGTCTTGTATGGATGTGGAATCCAGGGATAAATATATTAACTTTACTTAGTCGTTTTTCAATTTAGTTTCTTTGTTATCATTTACAGTTTGTTTTCATTTTGATTTTGCTAAGTAATTCAGGACTAACATTGTTTTATTCTGCTTGACAAGAGCTTGTACAAGGACACGAAAAAGAACGAAATGAGTTTGGGCATTTGTTCAAGAAGTAATGATGTGGTGGAACCCATGATGAAACCTCAATGGTTTGTTAATTGCAATACCATGGCAAAGGCAGGTCTTAATGCTGTAAGATCCAAAAAAATCGAGATTATTCCGCAGCAATATGAACAAGACTGGTACAGGTATATGTCGATCCTTTTTGCCTAGACGAGAAACATGCCACCTCTCGAAGATGCCATGCCAAAACAAATATGATCAATCTATTATCGTTGTCCTTGCAGATGGCTTGAAAATATACGTGATTGGTGTGTCTCAAGGCAACTCTGGTGGGGCCATCGTGTACCTGCATGGTATGTGACACTTGAAGAAGATCAAGTGACCGATCTGGGTTCCAACAATGAACGTTGGATAGATGCAAGAAATGAAAGTGATGCGAACCTTGAGACAAAGCAAAAGTATCCGGGGAAGAAATTCCAGTTAAATCAAGATCCTGATGTGTTGGATACGTGGTTTTCATCTGGTCTATTCCCATTAACAGTACTTGGTTGGCCAGATGACACCGCTGATCTTAGGGCTTTCTACCCTGGCTCAGTACTCGAAACTGGACTTGATATTCTCTTTTTCTGGGTAGCCCGTATGGTTATGATGGGAATGCAACTAGGTGGCGATGTGCCCTTTGAAAAGGTAATGGCACAAATGGGCACACCCTACCCCTAAAACAGTAATCCATAAGTCCAATGGTCCAATATTTATATCTCTTTTGCCAATAGCTGTCTCTGCACTCCCCCTTGACACAGTGAAACTGTGCTTAGGGTAAAAGTATAACTAAGAGTCCAAAACTGTCATTCTACCTTTAATCTTGGCAGTATGTGTAGATATATTTTTACAAACTAGAAGCTCCACATGGGGCTACTTTGTATGTGTAATTTCTTCTCAAAATAACACACTGTTCATTCCCCAGATATTTGTTGATGAATTGACGAACTTGATCATTTTGAGATATTCTCTGCCCCGCCATTTGTCTCTACAAGCCGCTCTAATTTTGTCCCGAATGAACTCTGTTGCTCTACTGAGTTGATCCTGTAATGTAATACTAAATGCATAAACTTGCAGACTTACCTTTCATTTCTGTCTGCAAGATATTTTTCGGTTTGCATTTGAAAATTACTTATTGAAACAACCATATTGATCTACAGCCTATTTGAACTATACTAGTCAAGTGAGGCAATCTAGTTGAATGTATGCTTCAATTGTATATTGAGTAATGACCACACCTTCTTTTTCAGGTTTATTTGCATCCTATGATCCGTGATGCACATGGTCGGAAAATGTCCAAATCGCTTGGGAATGTCATTGATCCCCTGATGTGATAAATGGTATAACACTTGAAGAACTCCTCAAACGTTTGGAAGAAGGAAATCTGGATCCAAATGAACTGGAACTTGCAAGAGAAGGGAAGAAGAAAGATTTTCCTGATGGAATTCCTGAATGTGGCACTGATGCCCTCCGCTTTGCACTGATTTCTTACACTTCTCAGGTTGTAGTCACACCCATTTGATTTTATGTTGTATTGTGCTTCCAGTTCACATCTTTTAACATAATTTTTGTTTTGTTTTACAGTCTGATAAGATCAATCTGGATATCAAGAGAGTGGTGGGGTACAGACAATGGTGCAATAAATTGTGGAATGCCATTCGTTTTGCAATGGGCAAGCTTGGTGGACAGTGCACTCCGCCGGCAACTGTTGCTGTGTCTCAGATGCCACCAATCTGTAAATGGATACTCTCAGTACTTAACAAGGCTATTGGGAAGACTGTCAGCTCATTAGAAGCATATAAATTCGCAGATGCAACATCTGCTATATACTCATGGTGGCAGTAACAACTATGTGATGTATTCATAGAGGCCATAAAACCGTACTTTTTCAATGACTCTCAAGAGTTCGAATCAACCAGAGCTGCCTGTAGAGATGCATTATGGATTTGCCTGGACACCGGCCTGCGCCTGCTTCACCCATTCATGCCCTATGTAACAGAAGAGTTATGGCAGCGTCTTCCTCAGCCCAAAGATTCTTGCAGGAAAGGTTCCATCATGTTATCAGAATATCCATCTGTTGTTAAGGTAAACACTCATGATGATTGTAAGTAAATCCAGAGAACTTCACCTTTAGATACCTATATTTACCAGTGGGAAGACACTATTCTTTATGACAAGAATGGGCATATGATAATCTTGAAAACGAAATCGATATGGTCCTGGACACTGAACAAACTAAGATCCCTGAGGCCACCAACGAATACAAATGAAAGGTTGATCAACTTTCTGGACTTCCCTGTTTCTGTATTATGCAGGCCAACTGCTTGATTGCCTCTTGTTCAGTACATCTGGCTTGTCGAAACATAATATCCTATTGCCTCTTCTTTCATGTACAGGCGACCTGCTTTTGCACTTTGTCGAAGCCAAGAGATTGCTGCCATTGTTCAATGCTATCAATCTTTAGCCGTCACTCTTTCTTCTATCTCGTCCCTTAAGGTTTTCACTTTACACTTTCATGTGATTATTCTTTTTATACTAGGGAAGTGCCTGTTTTTTCTGCCATGCCATCTGAAATTAGTTTGTACTTTGTTCTTTGTAATTTATGCTGAAACCATAAGTGGAGCTATCCTGTAGTGGACTTTAACCACTGATGTGATATTGAAAATTCTGCAGCTCCTGGCAGAGAGTGATCAAACTCCACCTGATTGCACAACTACTGTCGTGAACAAAGATCTGAGCGTGTACCTCCAGCTTCAAGGAGCTCTAAATGCGGAAGCTGAGCGTGAAAAGCTAAAGAAAAAGAGAGACGAAATTCAGAAGTAAGTCTATATTGTTTCTCCCAGCTGGTTTGAACAGTGAAGATATATGGCTAGGTTTCTTTTTTGTACTTGATTGTATCAGTAAGTAGCATGGTTTGCTGTGGATGTGTGCAGGCTACGGCATGCCTTGTCACAGAAGATGGATGCTTCGGGCTACAGAGAGAAGGCTCCTCAGGGCGTCCAAGAGGAGGACATGAGAAAACTGTCCGCCTTGTTGGAGAGGTCATCGGTGAAGCTGAAAAGAAGCTAGACACGAAAACTGTCGATGCTTGATGAGCATCTCTGTTGTGATTTGTGATGCGGCGTTTTTGTTTATACGTTGATGTCGCAATTGTCACTGGCAATGCTCAGATTTGTAGAAAGTCGAGTGGAAGGTTGGGGCTTCATTGCAGTTCCACCACATTTTACAGCGTGACTTAAAACTCATAGATTTGCATGTGTATATGCAACGGATCAATTATGAGCATTTTTCTTTTTAAATATGCATTGCCTCTTATAACCACTGGCAGACATGCACTGTTTCCCTTTGCGAATATCTTGTGTGCTTTGTTATTTGTACCGTTCACGAACATGGATGAATTTAAATTATTTGTGTATGGTATGTATGTTTGTACTCCAACTTGTGTGTGGAATAGCAAAGTTAAAAAGGAAGCAAAAATAAGAAACTATTGTGAACACAGGTGCATGTCATAGAAGGTGTTTTTGCTTGGTGCTCGTAGATTATGAAGAACGTGTGCTTATCCATCAGTGTAGTGAGTTTTTGCACAAAAAGTCCATTGGTGTGGTGACCGCCATAGCCTTACCTTGCTTCCACCCAGAGACTGTACCTCCCGCCTTGAGAGAGTAAAGTTCTATCTCCAGAACCATACATTCCACCGGGCCAAAAACCTTGGCGCGAAGTTCATGGAAAGCTAGCGTTCAATACAAGGTTCCCACCTTCACGCATGATATTATGGAAAGTAATTCATGTCTCAGGCCAAAGCTTGGTCAGCAAGAGTTATCCACATACATGGTATTCATTTACAAAAGTTAATACGTACTCCCTCCATCCGAAAATACTTATCATCAAAATGGATAAAAAGAGATGTATCTAAAACTAATATATGTCTAGATACATTCCTTTTATTCATTTTGATGACAAGTATTTCCGGACGAAGGGAGTAGCGTAATCGGAGAAAACATTTAACACATTCAAACCTATCCAAAGAAAGCATTTAATGCATTAAAACCCAGATCCTCTATATAAACGCATACCACCAAGGCTCATGAGTAAACATTGCAACAACACCACCCAGATCCAGATCAGAAAGAAGCTCCAGCATCTCCTCATGGCAACCCTCGGCAAGAGTACTAGCGTTGTGTGCCTCATAGCCCTAGTGCTCATGGCCACCGTTCTCTCCTCACGTGCCATCGACCATGGTTCGTTTTTTTTCATCAATGATATTATTTCTAATATGAAAATCCACTTTTACATAGTGTACATTTTGGGGTCATGAGACATGTGGATATTAGTAACACCGCATACACTATTTCTAGATCTGTCAAGTACTTGATGTAATTTTGGCAATTAACCTACACTAGTGCATCTGATTCTCAGGATGCGACATCGGTCCATTTCCCAGGGATAAGTGTCCCGAGCTATGTGAAAAAGCATGCGGTAAGCCCGGCGCTTGCTCATCAGACGGTCCCGTGTCTTACTGTTGCTGCGAACCAGTACGTCAAGATGGATCCATGAGGCCTCAGGAGGTTGCTGAAATGATACAAACATAGTGTCACGGATGACCAGAACCATGTCGAATAAATGTGCTAGCTCTTGATGTTGATGTAGTTAAACAAATAATGAATTTTCTTGTCAATCTGTTGTTGTGTTTGTCTTTTCTCTTAAGTAGTATATGGGTTAGTCTAGGGTGGCCTAGTTATTGTACATCTAAGTGACTCAATCAAAGATAAAAACAGACAAAAAGAAAAAAAAATACTCTCGCAAATCTCCGCGCAAAATCGACTGAGATGTGCAATACTTAGAGCACATCTAGAGGCCCAGCGGTGCGGGACCTATAAGCGGCCATGGACCAGCCCTTCTAGCAGCCCGTCTTGAAAGACTATGTCTGAGAAGTCACCGAGGATCGAGAGAAGTGCACAGTCATTCATGCGCGGCCCTCGTCGAGTTTGTCTGCCTTGGGATGCCGAGGCTGACAACGGCTGGGCAGTCGAGGCCGCACGTGGTCACGTCAGAGCTTCACACGAAGGGGGGCATCGGATTTCGGCACCGGTCACTAGTGGTGTCCACCGCCGGATGACAAGTGATTATTTATTGTTTTTGAGAGGCCGTCAATGCATGTGAAGGGCGAGCCGTCGGCACCACATTGCAGGATTGACCGGACTCCGGCCAACAAATACTAAAATTCCTTCGTTTGACGAGAAATATTTTTATTATTTCTAGTCTATACTCCTTCCGTTCTTTTATATAAGGTCCATTGTTTACGGTACGGCTCAGGGCACATAACTATAGACAATTTAGGACAAAATTACCCCTAGCTAATTCATTGATTAGCCGAAAGTAAATCATTCAGGCTATGAAAGGAAGAGATACACATAATTGGGAGAGATGCCTTTTTCTTTTTTCTCTACAACACTAGTAGAAAAGGGGGCTTTCGTTCGGGCCTGGCCAGCCCATTAATCCCGGTTCTTCCATGAACCGAGACCAATGGATGCATTCGTCCCGGTTCGTGAGCCCAGGGGGCCGGCCGGGGCCTCGTGGGCATTGGTCCCGATTCGTATGGACCCATTTGTCCCGATTCTAGACACGAACCGGGACCAATGGGCCTCGCTCCTGGCCCACAACCATTGGTCCCGGTTCTTGGCTTGAACCGGGACAGAAGGCCGGGCTTTAGTCCCGGTTCCAGTCATGAACCGGGACAAATGAGTTGCCTATATATACCTCGTCGCCGCAGCAGAGCACTCCATAGTGCTCTGTTTTTTCTGGCCGGCGAGGAGAGGGCATTTGGGTGCTCTAGCTCACCTCCTATGCACACGAGGTGTTCGATGAAATGCCCAAGCCACGCTAGTTAAGCTTTCTCCTCTCGAAGCTCGACTCCAAGCTCCATTTTCTCCGAGATTTGTCTAGGTTTAGCGGCCCATCACGTCCCGTCCCCGTCTCACCGCCGTCGATCGCCCGCGCCGATCTCGTCGCCTGCACCACCGTGGTGAGCCTCTTATCTTCTTCTGAAAGAAAAAAAATTCTTACTTTAGATAGATACTTGTCTAATTTTCTTATTTTCATTATTGCTTGTTATTATATAGTGCGATGGTTTTGACATCCGCCCCCGCCGGCCCTCGTCTTGGCTATGATTCGGATGTGGTATATATATAATATTATATTTTATCATTATTTGGTTCATTTATTGTTTATGACAATTATGCCCATCAAGTTGACATAGATTTTATTTATATAGGAGGTAGTTGAACCGGAAATTCCAACCGACCCTATTGTCGAGAGGTTAAATTTAGTTGAAGAAGAAAACAATTACTTGAAGGAAAAAATAAAAAAAATTGAGGAGGAGAAGATGATATTGGAGTTGCATGTTGCGGATGTCGTCGATGATCACAAGATCAAGATGGATGCAATGCGGTTGAAGATTAGAAAATATGTCATTCATACCGAGGCTTGGTATCATTATGCCGTTGGATTAATTTTTACCTTGGTTGTGATTATGATCGCATTTGTTGTTGCATTGAAAGGTTTTACATAGTTTCAATGTATGGTTTAACTAGATGCTCTGGAGAGGTATATGTTGTTCAATGAGAACTATGTATGTACTTTGTTTTTAATGTGATGATGAACTTCTATTAATTTGGTCACTTATCTATCCATGTGAACATGTAATGGTTTTTGACACACATAATTATATATAATGCACGCAGATGAACCGACAATGGATGTAGTTTTTCCCATAACCCTCTCAACTTTTTATCACATGTTATGTGGGTGAAAAAATGATACCATGCCAACTTTCAACCTTTTCAGAGTTCATTTGAAATGCTTTTGAATTTCAGGGTCTTATAGCTAAAAAAATTAGTAAATGCATAAAAAATAACAAATGAAGTCAGAAAGGGTTGAAAATTGATGATGTGGCTCTGAATGTTGCATTTTGAACACACAAAAAGTCTAGAGTTCAAATAAGTTTAAAAAAATGAAATCCCTTTCTAACAGATGAGTTTCCGTATGAAACCCTAATACTTCAAAAAAGATTGTCCATTTTGTACACGAAGTACATCTAGTTTTTGCCGCAACCCTCTCAACTTTTTAGCACATGCTATGCGGGTGAAATGATGATACCATGCCAATTTTCAACCTTTTCAGAGTTCATTTGAAATGCTTTTGAATTTTAGGGTCTTATAGCTAAAAAAATCAGTAAATGCATGAAAAATAACAAATGAAGTCAGAAAGGGTTGAAAATTGATGATGTGGCTTTGAATGTTGCATTTTGAACACACAAAAAGTCTGGAGTTCAAATAAGTTTTAAAAAATGAAATCCCTTTGTAACAGATGAGTTTCCGTATGAAACCCTGATACTTCGAAAGAGATTGTCCATTTTGTACACGAAGTGCATCTAGTTTTTGCCGTAACCCTCTCAACTTTTAGCACATGCTATGTGGGTGAAATGATGATACCATGCCAACTTTCAACCTTTTCAGAGTTCATTTGAAATGCTTTTGAATTTCAGGGTCTTATAGCTCAAAAAAAATCAGTAAATGCATGGAAAATAACAATTGAAGTCGGAAAGGGTTGAAAATTGATGATGTGGCTTTGAATGGTGCATTTGGAACACACAAAAAGTCTGGAGTTCAAATAAGTTAAAAAAATGAAATCCCTGTGTAACAGATGAGTTTCCGTATGAAACCCTCATACTTCGAAAGAGATTGTTCATTTTGTACACGAAGTGCATATAGTTTTTGACGTAACCCTCTCAACTTTTTAGCACATGCTATGTGGGTGAAATGATGATACCATGCCAATTTTCAACCTTTTCAGAGTTCATTTGAAATGCTTTTGAATTTCAGGGTCTTATAGCTAAAAAAATCAGTAAATGCATGAAAAATAACAAATGAAGTCAGTAAGGGTTGAAAATTGATGATGTGGCTTTGAATGGTGCATTTTGAACACACAAAAAGTCTGGAGTTCAAATAAGTTTAAAAAAATGAAATCCCTTTGTAACAGATGAGTTTCCGTATGAAACCCTGATACTTCGAAAGAGATTGTCCATTTTGTACACGAAGTGCATCTAGTTTTTGCCGTAACCCTCTCAACTTTTAGCACATGCTATGTGGGTGAAATGATGATACCATGCCAATTTTCAACCTTTTCAGAGTTCATTTGAAATGCTTTTGAATTTCAGGGTCTTATAGCTCAAAAAAATCAGTAAATGCATGAAAAATAACAAATGAAGTCAGAAAGGGTTGAAAATTGATGATGTGGCTTTGAATGATGCATTTTGAACACACAAAAAGTCTGGAGTTCAAATAAGTTTAAAAAAAATAAAATCCCTTTATAAAAGATGAGTTTCCGTATGAAACCCTGATACTTCAAAAAAGATTGTCCATTTTGTACACGAAGTGCATCTAGTTCTTGCCGTAACCCTCTCAACTTTTTAGCACATGCTATGTGGGTGAAATGATGATACCATGCCAACTTTCAACCTTTTCAGAGTTCATTTGAAATGCTTTTGAATTTCAGGGTCTTATAGCTCAAAAAAATCAGTAAATGCATGAAAAATAACAAATGAAGTCAGAAAAGGTTGGTGCCACTCTCAATCCCTCTCAACTAGCGAGGTGGGACTAAACTTTTGGTACCGGTTCGTGGCACCAACCGGAACCAATGCCCCCCCTTTAGTCCCGGTTGGTGCCACCAACCGAGACCAAAGGCCTCTGCTTCCCGCCCTTTGGGCTGCTGAAAAGAGACCTTTGGTCCCGGTTGGTGGCACCAACCGAGACTAAAGGGGGCATTGGTCCCGGTTGGTGCCACCATCCGGGACTAGAGCTCTGGGTATATAACCAACACTTGTGAAAATTTTCATCTTCATCTCGTAGTTGCCCCCGACGACCCCTCGATGACATCGACGCCGCCAGGCTGCCCCGACGCCGCCTACCGCCCCCGCCGTTAGCGTCGCCGTTGCCCGCGCCCTCGCCCGACGCCGTCGCCGCACGCCGCCCTACCCCGACGCGCGCCGCCCCTGTCCCGACGCCGTCGCCGCGCCACTCCCCGCGCCCCTACTCGCCCCGACGCCGCGCACTCCTGCTCCGACGCGTCCCTCTGTGAGCACCGCGCCCCTGCCGGCTCCGCCGCCGCCGTGCTTTCTTAGTTATACATGCTATTTTTTTTCATGTTTTTACATGTTTTTAGATTTTCATATATGTATGTATGTATGTTTTAGATATATATATTTTTTATGTATGTTCATATATGTATGTATGTATTTTTTACATGTTTTTTGTATGTATGTATGTATTTTTTTCAATTATAATATGCATGATGTTTTAAAAATACATATATGCAAAATTTAGATTTTTAGAAAAGTTGTATCTATATATGTTCTCTGATTTAGTACATTTTAGGTTAGTTTCATTTTTAGAAAAGTCTTATATATTTAGAAAGAAGGAAGAGAAGGAAGAAGGAAGAAAAAGAAAAAGTTTTATATATGCAAAAGTTACATTTTTAGAAAAGTTTTATATATCTAGCTAGGAAAGGAAGAAGAAAAAGAATGAGAGGAAAAAGAAAAATAAGAAGAGGAAAAAAGGAGAAGAAGAGGAGAGGAAGAAGAGGAGAAATAAATAAGAAGAGGAAAAAAGAAGAAAAAGAAGAGGAGAAGAAGAAAGGAATAGAGGAGAAGAAGAAGGATAACTTTGACATGAGGGGCGGTCGATATATATACCCCCTCTCGACCATGATAACTTATACCACGGGAGCACCCCCCGGCCCTCTCGCTCGACCAAAACTCTCGAGGACACCCAAACCCTAGAAAAAAACGATATCGGTCTCCTACCCCCTCCCGCCGCGCCCCTACCCACAAACTCTCTAGAGGCCACCCAAATTTACCAAGTTAAAAGAGCGTTGTCGTCGAGGCCACCCCAAACCCTAGAGAAGCGTCGAGGCCAGGCCACTAATATGATTCCTTATTGTTCTTAGCTAGCTAGTTCAATGTTTGCCACTAATATATCCATCTATCATGTTTGAATAATAATTGCCATGTTGTATATATTTGCAGAAACTATGGATCCGCACCCCCGAGACGAAGCACAAGAAGCGGTGTTGGGGGAGATAATCGCACACGGAAGTGATGCCGTCTTGTCATTTCTCAACGACACATGCACCGATGGTCTGGAAAGACATGATGAAGAAGCAGGCTATGATGATGATCAAACAATGGAGGAGGAAGGACACCGTGATGACGGCTCCGGTGACCGAATGGAGGGGGAAGGACACCGTGATGACGGCTCCGGTGACCGAACGGAGTCCGGCCAAGTATATATATTAATTAATTAAGCATGTGCTGACTATAGTTAATTGATGCATTAATTGTTTTTGGTATGTACACATATTAACTCTATTCTTTTTCTTCTTTTCTAGCCCTCCGGATCGAGCAACACTTCGGTAACGAGACAAGGCCCGAAGAGAAAGTTGCGCTCAGATGAAAGGTACACGATCATCGAAATTGATCGCGCTGGCCAACCGATTGAACCCCTCCGGGCCAAGCAAAAATTTAATGCTCAGTGCGGGGTTCTAGTTAGGGACATGATCCCGATCAGCATCGAGCAATGGTTGAAGCCTAAGGACAAAGACTCTCAGGTGTCTTATGTCAGCGATAGGCACAAAGCTGATCTTTGGACCGCGCTGCAAGAAAATTTCACCTTCTCGCCAGAGGAGGATCCGGAGAATCCAGTTAAAAAGCCAATGATCAAGGCTTATGCTCTTAAAAGATGGCTGAGCTATTCAGGAGGTGGAAGAATGAGCTGAAATCATCGTTTGTCGACCAAAACAAGACTCCAGAATTCATCGGCCGATTTGAGAAGATCAAAGATCGGTGGCCCGCATTTTTCACCAAAAAGAAATCTGAGAGAGCAGCGAAGATGTCAACAACAAACAAGAAAAATGCTACAAAGAAGAAGCATCACCATCGCACGGGGTCAGGTGGCTACCTGAAAGCCCGGCCGTTGTGGGACAAGGCTGAGAATGACCTCATTGATAAAGGGATCGAACCAGAGACGCGACGCTGGCCAGACCGTTGCAGGACTTGGTTCTTCGGGGTTGGGGGAAAATTGGACCCTGTAACAGGGAAGTGCGTTTGGACCAACGAGCAGCTGAACACACCCATCGAGAAGCTTCAGGAGTATATCGAAAAAGCGCAGCAAGGGACGTTCATTCCGGACAGAGAGAACGACGAGCTCACAGAGGCCCTCGGGAATCCTGAGCACCCCGGACGGACACGAGGCACGCCAGGCTCCCTTTCGTGGAAGGCTAGATTTCCCGACGCAGGCGGTTACAAACGCCGGGAGAGGAAGAAGAAAAAGGAGTTGACCCAACTACACGCGCTGCACGCAAGGGTACAAGCGCTAGAGGAACGAGACGAGGCTCGCAGCATGCGACCTGCCGAAGCTGCTACACCCGAAGCTACCCCGCCATCTTAGCGGAGAAGCAACGTGGCTTCCACGGAGCTGCTTCAGGAGCCTGTCTTCACGGCTCCTGCTAGCTACCCCGTGGATGCTATCACGGAGTCTCAGAATTGCCACCTTATGACGCAGTGGATGGAATTGAAAGTCAAGGCGGCTGTTGGCTCTGTTGCACCTCCTGAACCTAGCGCAACTTTTCACTACCAGCTAATTCCAGAAGGATATGCTAGGGTGATGGTGGATGAAATCACAGAAGGATTTGAGGACCTCCAGTTTGACCACCCTACGAGTGACGGGGAGACTCGGCTGGGTTCTTGTCTGAAGACTCCATGCCTATGGCGGAAGGAGCTCATCAACCTTCCGAACTGGACGCCTCCGCCTCCGCCTCCTCCTCCGGCAAGTCAGGGCACTCCGCCTCCTCCACCGCCTCCTCCTCCGGCGAGTGATCAGGGCACCCAGCCTCCTTCTCTGACATGTGGCGGCACTCCGCCTCCTTCTCCGCCTGCGCCGGCACTCCCGAGCAGCCACCAGCCTCCTCCTTCTTCGGCGCGTGACGGCACTCCGCCTGCGCCGGCGCGCCCGAGAAGCCACCAGCCTCCTCCTTCTCCGCCTCTCCAACAAGGGCGGAAGACACCCGCCGCCACCCCGGCTGCTCCGGTGCATCGTAGTCCTTCTCCTCCACCTCATAAGCAAGCACGAAAGAAGACAGCCGCAGCCGCTCCGTCTGCTCCGGCGTCTAGCAGTACAGCCAGAGGCGGGAGGCAATACAGATTCGGTTCACCTCTCAAGCCTCTAGAGAAGTTACCATACGAGAGGACAGTGGAAGAAAACGCGAAGATCATGGAAAAAGAAGTGAAGGATTTCTTTGAAGGGGTGAAAGCAAAGAGACATCCACCTCCGGAGGAGAAGGTAGACCGGGTGAAAGCAAAGCGCACTATCGATGCCCCGAGGAAACCACCAAAGTCTCCGCTGAAAAACAACTATGAGCGCATTACTGCAAAGGTATATATCGAAGCGGAGCGGTCGGGAAATACTATCAGTGATCGAAGGTTAGCAGAACGACGAGTTGGGAAAAAATTGCCCCGCTCGGCGAACAAGCGGACCAATCATGCCCCCCGCTCAAAGTGTCTAGCAATATCGTCGCTAATGATCCGGGGATGGTGCCTGGTTATAGCAATCTTGAAGATTACCTGCCCGACGATGTGCACTATGATTTCTTGGAGGTGGAAGAACACCAATACCATTACGGGAAGCCTCTTGCCAAAGATGAAAAATCTCTAACAATGATGATGCGAAGATTCCATGATTGGTACATGAAAACCTGCAGAGAGTCTGGGGGGACGAATACTTTGTATCTGAGAGTTAAAGAGGAGCACGACCTCGTTAGAATTGATTTGTTGACTGTTCCATTTGAGGAGTTCTTCCAGTGGTTCAATCAAAATGCCCTTGATAAATTAACGATCACTTGCTACTGTCTGTAAGTACTACTTCTGTCATTAAGTCTCTATATATAGCTCAGCTCTTTCATTGCATGTATATATGATTATCCTCACTATATTATGCAGATTGAAGATCGTCGAGTGCAGAAAAGCAGAAATGTATGATATTGGGTTCATTAACACAAATCTCATATATCAATTTGAGGTTGAAAATAACACCGATGATGCTGAGGCCAACTTTCTCAAATCATTGATAATAAATCAAAACAAAGATAAAATACTCTTTCCTTACAACTTCGAGTGAGTGTTACTGTCTTGTGCATATTCGGTTTCCCTTATTACTTGAGCGAGGTTATAGTAATGTAATTGATGAGTTATGCATGCGTGCGCAGCTTCCACTATATTCTCCTGGAGATTAAGCTTGAGCAGGGACTAGTAACCGTCTTAGACTCGAGACGAAAATCTCCCGAGACCTATGCGAACATGACTAAAATGCTCAAGAAGTAAGTTCAATCGATCATTATCGCACCATATCGGCAACTTTTTGTTCATTTCCTGATATCAAGTAATTGTTTTCTTTGTCTCGCAGGGTTTGGAAAGTATTCACCGCACAAGCTCCGGGACTGCCGGGGGAGCTACGATGGACATACCCGAAAGTAAGTAGTACTAGCTAGCTAGTTCCGCGCATCTCGATCCCGTTGATTCTAGCTAGTTTCATCAATGCCATTTATAATACTTCATTATCATTTTGATTGACCTCTATTTTTCGTAAAGTGCTTGTGGCAGGAACAAGGGAATGATTACTGTGGATACTACATGTGCGAGTTCATCTACAACGCGACTTGCAAAGATAAGCGGGGCTACTCTAAAAGACAATTTGATGTGCGTAAGCAATAATATTCACAATTTCATTTTATTACACCATCATTTCTGTTGAGTTTCATTCACATATATGTATTAACCCCCTTCTTCAAATTAGACGTGGGAGATGCGAAATGAACTCCTACCAGAAGATCGCATGAAAGCAATTCAAGAGGAATTAGCGAGATTCTTTCTTGACCACGTCATCAATAAAGCCGGAGAATACCATGTAGACTTGATTTTAGATGCTAGGGGATTGTAACAGATCTTACATATTGTATATGTATGTAGCCAGTAGCGTCAGATAGATAATACGAAAACTTGTTGTTCGACCAATCTCTCGGAGAAGGAGAGTCGATCACTTCTCTCGGTATGCATGACGAACTTCTGTACTTAGTGGTTTCCTTCATTTTCTTACTAGCTAGCGTTTCGAGGGCCTCTCTATACGTATAGTACGTAGCGTCGACCAAGCACGGAGATAAGAGAGGACACTTCTCTCTATTAATTAATTAGCTACCTAACACAATATATGAAACACCTTAATTAACCATACAAAACCCCCAAATGCACCCCCCTTTCAGAAAAAAAAACAAAAACCTTAGCCCCTGAACAGCTGATGCGTGGATGCCTATTGGCCCCGGTTGGTGCCACCAACCGGGACTAAAGGCCCTCCTGCCTGGGCTCGCCACAACGGCCACGTGGAGGCCCATCTGTCCCGGTTCGTATAAGAACCGGGACTAAAGGCCAAGGGCATTAGTAACGACCCTTTAGTCCCGGTTCCGCAACCGGGACGGATGGGCCTTATGAACCGGGACAAATGGCTCTTTTTCTACTAGTGGAAGGAGAGATACATGCAATCAGGAAGAGATACTTTCCTTTTTTCGGAGGGTTAAAAATAGAATTATGTGAAACTGAAAGAAATATACCTTACATTATAAAATTTTATCAAAAAATAAATACACATTATATAAAGCAACGGAGGAGTATTACATACAATGTAATGAGTTATGATCGAAATAACTTCTGCGGGGGAATGAATTAATGTTGTGTTTTGCAGTTCCCAATTTGATAGTATCGTGTGTTTCTCGGTTGGATCTAATGAACTTGTATTCCTCATCTGATAAAGTCTGTTTCTGTTGGGCGCATTTGCATATGGTTCACGAGCCTGACCCGTGTGTGATACATGTAACAAAAATATACTCCTCCGTTCCTTAATATATAAGGTTTATCTTTTTAGGCACAGTGACCAAGGCACAGAACTGAGGAGCATTTTGGACGAAAATACCCTAAACAATTAGTTAGTTTACAGATTAATTAGTGGCAACTAAATAACAACGACCTAATAAAAGGCAATTAAATCTCGCTACACCAGAATAAAATCAATCCGTGTGATAGGAGAGAAGGAGAAATGTGAGTGCATGCAATTAGAGAGAGAGAGAGATTCTTTTTAACTACCTTTCTATTGGGACTACGCAGTACTTTTTATCTAAGGCAGGTAATGGATGGTGGAAGGGCACACCTTATATAAAGAAATGGAGGGAGTATTTGTTAAACAACATGTCTATCTCTATCTCTTTCTCTATTTCTACTACTTACAAAAGCGCCAGTTGTGTGAATCCTACAAATTCTTCCCACTCATAGATAAAAACCGACTCACCAGATCCAGCGAATGATGTATCACATCAAAACACCATTGTTAGAAATTAAATAGTTTCATTATGAATTGAATGCCTAAATTAGAAAACAAATAAATTAGGAATTGAATGCCTCGATTAGGAAACACCATTATTAGAAATAAAAAATCAATTATGAATTGAATGCCTTAATTAGGAAACAAATAACCTAGAAGAACCTTGTCCTGCAAGAATCTTATCGAAATCCGTGAGCACTACAGGGTCTGGGGCTGCACGAAGCAGGACTCCCTGGTCGAACTCGCCTTGGCCATCATCTACCCCTACACGAAAAGATGAAGCAGGATGCCCAGAGAACAAGTCACGTATCCTGGCACAAGGCCTGGATGCGGCAACTAGATGAACCTCACCTCAGATTTGCGGCCAAGAGCGTGTACACATACTACGAGATGCACATGCGGATCGTTGACATTAGGAAGTGCCTCGTTACCCAAATCGACGTGTCCGGATCGAGCCACAAGCAGAGCAAGCGTCACAAGAAGTAGATGATGATCAGATGATCGTTTTTGCTAGTTAATCATGCATGTAATATATACTTTATTTTATTGGTGTGTGTGAAAATGTCATGTGTGTAGTAGCCACCTATGTAATTATGCATGTAATAGTTTACTTTGGTGTGTGCAAATGCCATGGTTGTAATAGCCACCTATGTAAGTGGATGTTTAATTTGGTTATGCAAGCATGTCCTTATAAGCGTGTGTGTGGTGAAGAATAACTATTCCTCACCCAGGGTGACGAATAGCGTGACCCATATATATATATATTATATTAGTAGAGTGCCCGTGCGTTGCCATGGGCTCTTGAAAAAGTTTGCAGGAGTTACATGTTAAATTCCACACGTACAAACAATATAACAGAAACATAATTATTTAATAACTGAAGTTTATTTTTGCAATGTAAATTGATAACATAAGAAAAATTAAAGACATGTCCATATAACAAACTGAGCGATGTTTCAACTAAACATCTATTACAAAACTATTAATATCTAGATAATGCGCTTAAGAAATTCTTTCACAATATCCGATAAGTTTCCTTTAGCTTTATCCCCACGATGTTTTAGCAAGTATAACAAAAACTGCTTCCTCAATTTATACCCATCCCGCACAAACGCATACATGTAGTTAGTATGAAAATTTCATGCCGAAGGTCTTAAAACATGTAACGGACAATACTCACCGCGCAAATCGGCTTGACCAAATTTTCACCGTTCCACCAGAGCATAAAATGAAAAACAAAATAGCCAGACAAATTCTTGTAAAACTTTAAATTAACAATGTAAAGAATATAGTAATAACAAAAGTAAATGTTTTTGTTATGAATTCATTATCCATCTATACTCGTTGGAATACCGGACAGAAATAAGCGTTGCCATTTAGATAGATCATAATTCAAACCAGGCAGCTTTATTTCGAGTGCTTCTTTGAAATCCCTTGCAAAACTTTTTAATTTCAGTGCATGCCTCAATTTTTTCTCCTCTAACGATTGTGATGTTTGAATAGGATCCATAATATATAGATGACGTGCCTCTTTATCGATGACGTACAAAATGTATAGGCCGATGGATGCATAGGGAAGATAAATCTACAAGTGGAGGTATTAGAAACAACAATAAACCATGATAACAATGGACAAAATACTTTAATTACCTTGTTGCACGATGAGATGTCGTTGTCCATCCCAGGCCAGCTATCAAATAATGTTGCCAACCTCTGGATAGTTTCCTTCTCGCAAAACTTCTGACCTCGTGTTGACTCTAGCATCATGGACTAAGTACAAAAAAAAATTGTTTCAACATGTTGATAGTAATGACACATAGAATGAAGAGTTAAGATAATTTACACAAAATCGTAGATCCACGTAGTGCACAGGAGGGTCTGTGAACAATACTCCCTCGTCACATGACAGCATACGCACGGCTGTGTTGAAGCAGTCATTGTCCATGGTCTGCTCCATGTTAAGTATGCACTGAAGTTTCTTAAGACTTAAGCCCATTGGATCGGGTGTCGAGCTCCAGACCCATACCTTCCTATAAATTGGATGATAAGAAGAATAATATTATAAATCCGCACATTAAATATTGATACATGATACTTACTCCAAACACCCGACATCATCAATAGACATGATGTAGTTGCAGAGGCCGACAAGTAATTCACGTTGGTCCGTGGGTATGATAGTGATTGGGGCAAGACGTTTATCTTTGACTACGTCAGATGGATTCTCCAGGATCTCGATATCAGAATTAGCTAAAATTTCTTCATCATGAGGCCCGTGCGTTGCTACGGGCAAAATCCGAATAACCATGAGTCGTCACCGAATAATAGAAATAAGAACAGATTGATCAGATTATTCTTTTTATTTAAAAATACACGTTAAGCATGGTGGCATCCAGTTTTCATCATACAACGGCAAATACGAACTCTCTTCCACTCAGCGTGTAGGTGGGACAACCTGCAGGTGCCCACTTCCTGCCACATATGTCCACTTATTTAAGTGGGATTAAGTGGGCTGTCCACATACTGTATGTGGTATTATGTGGGCTGCCACATACCCACATAATTCATGAAACATGAAAATACAAAACTTGAGATGTAAGACAACTTAACACAAAGGCACGTAAGTCTAGATTGAAGTAAAGAACATGTCCACATATGATACAACACAAACTACAATCTTCAGCAGTACAAGACTGGAGGTTAACACAGACGGCAAACATTTCCTCAGATTATAAACTATACATGAACGAGCAGGCTAGTACACATGAATCAGCAAGATTGTTTGTTCATATCTTCAGGATTTTTAAATGCCAATCTGTCCATTTCTTCAGGCTTACTTGCTTCTTCAACTCAGCTGACTAAAAGCTAACAAAAAAAGAACATGAATAAGCACTCTGAGTCAGAATTCGAAACTTGGCAAATTTTAGAAGTACAATACGGAGTATGAGCTGAGTTAAATAAAAGTACATTACAAAGATGCCATTTTTTACACAATTAGAGAACACAAGGATGCATTCAGTAAATCATAGGAGAAAAGAACTTAAGGAAATTTCGGTAACACTTGTAAACTTGTTTTGTTATCTTCTGCACATCATTCAGGTCCTACTGGAAGGTGTGCGTGATACTTCTATGCAAAAGAAACAACACTGTGTAGTACATGATCCGGATTTGAGAAGGTTAAATGACTGAATTATTTTTTGATTCAGGCCAAAAAATAATACACTACGTAGTACATGTACGCACAACAGAATAGATGATTCAAGCCAAAAAAGCATAAGAAATTTACCATTGTGTCTAATCAAGCTATATATACATACCTTGATCTTCTTCCTCTGGCATGCATAAAATTGGATACATAAATAAGAAAGCCCTCCTGACAAATCTGATCAGTCGAGTCTTTCAGTTACTCTTTGCAGACTCTGCACAAATATGCACTCTGCTCCATCAGTACAACCAATAAGTCGTTGTAAACCTGTGGCCGGTGCCCTTGTTATAAATGCATTCTGTTTCCATCTTCCATCGGCCCAGCATGCTAATGCATAGCTCAAAAGATGAAACCCTGGAGAGGGATATGATGCCAAAGCACCGTCATCGTCCGATCACACAAATCTAGAGTTTCCTCCGAAGCGGCATAAATTGCGGCTGAGAATACCTCGGCGATGCCCATAGGAAGGAAACGACACTCGAAAGCTTCGCCATCACCGGCTCTGGAAACTCCGGAGACAAGCTTTCGCCCAGATCAACCTCTCGAGCTCCGCACAACATGCACCAGCAAGTCCAAGGTCGAGCCACCATGGCCAAATCCGTCCGGATCTAACCACCTGCTCACCAGGGCACCGCGCTGGCCACCCCGCTACCTCACCACGCACCGCCGAAGCACACGCACACACGCAGCCGCCCACACATCCACCTATCCAGGACGCCGCCGAGGAGCACACCAGCCGGAACCGCGCAACACAGATACACCCAGCCCCTCCCCCCTTCTTGATTAGCCCACCAACGAGCCCTCGTGGACAGATGTGGTCCAATCAAGCCCTCCCTCCAACTCCTCGGTAGGCTGCTGCCCAGCCATCCCTCTACCGCCGGACTACCACGCCAGCGCTCCCCATGTTGTTGTTGAACTTGTAACCATACGATTTGTATTGCCTGACAGATGAATATTTACCAGATAAACACGTTAAGAAGATAAGCCGCTCTTCATTCCTATAAGCCCTTAGTAGACCATCAGATCCTTCTTTTTGCACATGCACGCCATATTATTGCAGAGATGGTGGGGGAAGCAAAGAAGTTATGCCTCTCTGTACATGCATTGCGAGGAGCCCCCAACAAGTATTGAACTCTTGATATGAATCCTTGTCGGGAGGGGCAAGCAAGGATGATAAATCATCTAGAGTAACATGAAAAGGTTAAGTGATGTTGCTGCACCTCAAGTGTTCTTAGGAATCCTCGTGGTTCCTCTTGATTATGCATCTTCATGAACAAAAAAAAATCTTGAGCTCTTCGTTCCTATAAAATTTCAGTAACAAGATAAATTTTAACACAAGAAAACTGAGTATCTTGACAAAAAATAGTAAAAGTCAAATTTCACTAAAACGAGATATTTTATTAGCTCTAGAAAAATTGAGTGCAAGGGTAAATTTTAGTATCCTGAGAAAAGTTTTAGTATGAATATGAAACAAAATTAGTCCTAAATAAAGAAAGTTAATGACAAGGTACATCACGTAATAATCCACACTGAAGGTATACAACAAGAAACATGCATTTTATGTCATGATTCAGCAGTAATAAAGAAGTGAAAACTACCCATGTTTATCACCATTTGTAACACTATTTAGTTTATGCAGGAAAAGAATGTACCTTTGCAATCTTATTTTCGTCTATCCTAAACATGATAATATATCACAAGCCATCAAGGCTGGACATCTTTGGTTGCCGGCCCGAATCTCTAGGAAAAATCTGAATGTGGTCAATGCAATCCGAACCTCCGGCGAACCAAAGGAGTAAGAATGTAGTGATTCACATAGCATCCCACCAGCCCAGCGCACAAAATTATGAACATATTTTGGCACCATACCGAGTCCTGATTTTTGGCATTTAACTGCAATCAAGACCAACTAAGAAAATCAGCATCCTAAATGATTTTTAGTAAAAATGGAGTAGCATTTCACCACAACAGTGTAGACATTTGAGGACCCTCGCCCCCACCCAAGATCAAAATCTAATGCCAACTCCAGTAAATCTGACAAATAAAACCCAACCCAACTCCTACTAATAAATTCCCCGCACATGCACAGATCTTAAACCCCAAATCCGCACAAACTTGACCGAGATTGCTTGGGGTGCGTAGGGATTCAGTAAGAGAGGGGGTGGGGGGGGGGGGGGGCTCATGGATGAAACTGGAGAAATTTCTGTGCTTGAAGATGCAAACTCCAGCAAGCACCAAACCATGAAGGCCGTGTCCAACGCGTCACTCCACCAGACCGCTGCTTCCGTCGATGGGCTGTCCACCATCTCGTACGTCTTGAGCACAAACAACACTGGCCCGCCGCCTCCTCCAGCTCCAATGCACCACCACGACGCCTTCGACCTGCAGCAATAAGGGCAAGTACAATAGTCTAGATAGTATCTATCTGTAGCGGCTCTCCATATCATCTCTAGATATCGATATAGACAACTTGTACAATGGGCTGTCTTTCTAGCTGTCTATAACATTCGAAATTAGAAGAACTTCACAAAGTAGTTACTTATTATTCCAATATGCAGAATCAACAAGCAAGTAACTTGCAGAGACTCCTGCGACCATGCACAATGCTAGGTTCATTTCACGCGGTGGCTACAAAGAGGAAAATTTGCAAAATCAATCAAGACATGAAAATCTGAATAGAAACGGAGCAAAGAATGGATCGATCCCAATTCCTAGCAGGCAAATGCATCGCAAGCTGAGGTGACGTGATTTCGCCCATCCTTTGAATAAATTGCTAGCCAGTTTGAGACGCTGGGCATGGATCCAAGATAAATGTAGCGGATTTGATAGCGAACTCTGACCTCATCATGCTCGGATTGTTGCTGCCCAAGCACCGCCGCCGCCGCTTGTCACAGCCTTTGCCCTCGAGGATTGCCGGCGCCGGTGACATCCAGAAGCTCCTCATCGACGACCACGTCAGGCTCGAACCGCCTTTCCTCAGCCACCGACAGACGCGGCCCATGTCACCTTACCACTGATGAAAAAGGCCCACAAATAGCCAGCCGACACAAAGCAGACGACCAGGTCAATTGATTCCTGAATCGCCCCTGAGCGATTTTTCCCCAGGGAGCTTAGTGATATAGGATATATGTATGGAGAGATTTTAAACAAAGTGACATTAGTATACCTCTTCTGATTCTTCTTCTTGGAGGAGTAATTATCTGTCATCATAACTTTCACTATCACTAACCATCTCAGGCAATTCTGCACAAAGAAAAACAAGATCAATTCATTTGATTTTTTTGACAAAACCATCAAAACAAAATGATAATGATGCATTTGTCTGAGTTGTCTGCCGGCTACAAAGGAAAGCATCGGTGCAAAGCACCGATTGGGCTAATGAAAGCTGAAAATGTTCATACAACAACTAATAAGCACTTAAATATCATTTGCTGATTCAATACACCATATATGCATGGTTATGCAAATCAAAATTGAAAGATGAACTGTTGAAAACGTGAAAAAACATGCATGGTGGTGCTGTAAGAGTGAATACTTATTTATGAGATAAATCGACACACTGTTCAAATTTCTGTCATAATCACACACACATGAAAAACCACTTGCTAATTAGAGGGCTACCCCTAGAAACAGTGGCACAGGAATGTGTATCGATTCAAGATAGTGCATTATATCTCTAAATACTTCAAGTTGTCTACCAAACAGATGCAACGGGGCTAACCCCCCCACCCACCACCACCACCACCACCACCATCCCCACCCAAGCCGCCACCTAGACCATCCCTCTATACACCCCTCCCTCTTTCTATGGCGCAGGCAAACCTCGCTAGCGATGCGACGACATGTGGCAGACCTGGCTGACAACATACATTAGAAAACATACTGCTCATCGACAACATCTGTAGTCCGGAAAACTATGGAACAGTGCAATATTCAGCTGTAAGCTAGCTTATCATCTCTCAACAGTACCTACCAGGAATATTATTTCCATCCGGGTCGAGAGAGTTTTCCTTTTATAACAAACCCTGGTGCTTGTGGATCAGCTTTCACAACAACTCTCTAGATTCTGGAGCCTCATCATCTTTCGCCCTCGTTGCTAACCTCATCCCTATCTAAGATCACTTACAGTGAGGACTGTTCCACTGCCACCATAGACGGCCCTCCCATGCATCCGCCAGAAATGTTTGGCAAGTTAATGCAACCATTAGAGAATGAAATCAATTAGAAATAAGAAGTACAGAACATTGCAATCTATTCACTCGGTACGTGAGCGTAACTGAAGACTGATAAATTGGAAGGCAAGGAATCCGTTTGCCTTTCGTCATCAAAGTTACGAGGAAACGAAAAATCTGTACCATGTCACATACCACATGGAAATCTTTCAACCGTCAGTACAGGAAGACCCTGATACAGAGCCACCGAGATTCAAAATAGTTCTGTCAGTTCCGCTGTACGCCGTAACCACCTGCAGCATACACGGTTGTTCTATACTCGATGTACTGGACTACTGGCGAACACCAACACCACTGAAACTCTTTGGCGCGGATTCCAACTGACGAATGACCGGCTCATCTGGACACAGAGGCAAAACGTTGTGTCCCAATATACATAGTTATATATTGTGGGCTCAGTTGTCCATCTCATTTATGTTGAAATGTCTAATGTAACATTACTTTTTAGCATGATAATTATAAAACGGCATTGCATTACATATAAACTACCAATGAGATGTACCAGAACAATTGTCGCGAACCATAACAGAGAACTGTTACTACATACTCATATTCCGCGAGCATAATTTTCTTTATCTCTTCATACATCATCCCACATTCCCACTACAAACACACCAGAATTGATCTGAGCAAGGGTAAACCATTGAGCATTGTAGCAGGCCAACAACATGGTTTAAACTATCTCGATAATAGTATTCATAGGTAGACAGAGGTTTGCAAATATACTCACAAACTTCGATGGAACTACCTTCAGGATTCCAACAATTATAGTTGATGTATTTTTTTTGTGGGGAGTTGCTCTCAAAATTGTTCTGTATGAAGCGCTAGTTCAATTCTGAACAACAGCTAATTACAAATTAAAGACTTGCTCCATTAACTCACTTGACAAAGTTGGGTAGTTTATTTACACAAAAGCTCTGTTCACTACATAATTATCACGCAGGTTGAAGTGGGTTATTTGCCTGTGATTTAATAATAAGCATATAAAAGCATCATGTGATCTTATCAGTTTTGAGAAGCAAACCTTGGCACCGTGGCACCGCCAACTCTTCATCTAACATTGTATAAACTCTCTCCATGTATGACGAGTAAAATAGACCGAGTTGAAAGATGAGAAATCACCTGCAGTTGCATAATAAGAACAGATGTGTCAGTAATTAAAGCGCCTCCGTGGTAATGGGATGAACAAGGTAGAGGCTGAGCCGTTCGTGCTGCTGCACCCTGCCACTACTTTGGATGAATATAGTAGCAGCGGGCAGTGAGTCCATCGCCACTCTCAGACCAGCTACGCCATGCTCTTGCACCGCCGCCGTCACGTCGATCGTAAGCACCCGGTGTCGACCGTTTGAAGAGAGAGGACCAGAGATGGCACAACCTAGCTCGCTTGATCTGTCACGCTGCTGCAGCCGCTGCCCGAGCACCCTTGCATCTCGTCCTCCACGGCAGCCAACATAATCCCCCCTTGATATTCTTGGGTTTACTCTTCGTTTTGCTGCTCGTGATGATACACATGTGCCTGCTTGTCTTATTCCTCTTCGTGGTCTTCCAGAATCCTGATCTAGCAGAACATAGCAATCATCTTCTTCTTCTTTGGCTATCGTCCCTTGAACAGCAGCCAGCAGATCTTCTTCGATCATCATCAAGAACACACCACGTTGCCTTCCTACCAAGAAGAAAAATATGTACGAGAACTTTGCAGCAAGAAAAATATGAACGAGAACTTTGCAGCAAGAACACACCACGTTGCCTTCCTTCTCTGCATCCTTCATCATCTCCTTCTTCCGAGAAGACAAGCACCCATCCTGGAGATCTCCGCCGCAGAGGAATTTGCGCAGCCACCGCGCGTCACCCGCTGCCTGATGTACGTCCTCCTCGCTGAATAGCCGGCCGACGCAGAAGCAGAGGAAGCATTAAGGCCCGAGGCCGAAGTAGGCCATGAAGCCCGTCGCAGTGTTGGAGAGGACCGGCGGCGGCGGCGGCGCACGAAACCCTAGTGCGTACGAGGGCTTCAGGGAGAGGAGCGGCTCACGCTCGAAGAAGAGGTCGGTTCGGTGGAGCAGTAGGGGCGGTGGCAGAGCGGGATATGGGGCGGCGGTGGCAGAGCGGGATATGGGGGGAGGAGGGAAAGAGAGAAAGGCCCCAGCAGGAGGGATGGATCGAGAGGAGCGTGCGTCGAGCGGATCGAGAGGAGCGTAGGTTTTTTTCGCTGGTTAATTTTCGCCGATTTGTTTTTGGTGGTTTATTTTCGATGGTGTCAGATAATTGCGACGGGAGGTTGGGAGTGTGCCGCACTCGATCGCGGGGTTTTCTTCGGTTTTTCGCGGCTGAGCGGGAGGTGGGAGTAAGTACCAAAGAAGTACAAAAAAAAGACCATAATAGGTGGGACGAAAATAAAATTCGAAACGCAGACTACCAACTGAGATATTAGGAGTAGAGATATATAGGACAACACTATTCTAATCCCAGGATTAGAATAGTTATTTGGATCACGTCACGCCTATATAGGGCGCGGAGGAGTTGTTCCTGAACTCGAACACATACTTCAGAAGAAAAAAGCCACCCAACCACGTTGCACCAAAACCGATCCCCGACCAATCCCCCACCTCCCGACCCCGGCTAACCCCCGTCCCCGCCTACTAGACAAGCGCACCGCGCCGCCGCCCCAAACATCCGCCGCCATAGGCCTCACGCGCCACCGCCGATCGAGGATCCCGCGCGCACCACCGGTCATGGATCCTGCGTGCCGCCACCAGGCTCTGGATCGCCCTCGTTGTTCCCAGCACCACCGTGCGCTGCCGGATCCCCGGAATCCCGCGCGCCGCCGAGACCCAACATTCCCGCTCGTCGCCGCCGCCGGGGCCAATCCTGTCACCATGCGTCGGCTCGCGGCCTGCCAGATCTCCAAGATGCCGCTACTACTCCCCCACCGGTTCTGCCGCCCTGCTCCTCATGATCCACCGGCCCCTTCACCAACGCCCTTGCTCCCCGAAGCCGTCGGCGAGGGGAGTTACGCCGTCGGCAGGGCCTCTAGCAGAACGCACCATGCTCCTTAACTCTCGCCTCTGCACCTCCTTCCTTGGCATCCCCGCGGGTGACCTTCTCTGGCGCCTGTGATCGACC
Source organism: Triticum urartu (assembly GCF_003073215.2). Lineage (NCBI taxonomy): Eukaryota > Viridiplantae > Streptophyta > Magnoliopsida > Poales > Poaceae > Triticum > Triticum urartu. Next base: position 51,469,233 of record NC_053026.1, on the reverse strand, counting down.
TTCCTGGTGTCTCTTGCTTGAACCTGTGCACCACTGCTCCCGAACCAGCTCTACTTGTTCAAGGTACAGGTAACTCTGATCTTTGTTTCTCCAATATTGTTGTTATGGATGCTTCTCTGCTGTTCATCTTAGTATGCTAAAAAAGAATCATGAATGATTGGGTCTGTATCTGCATAAAAGAGATCCCCTTTATGAGTATTGATTTGATAATTCATTTCATATGTTGTTAAAAAAAGAATTAACCGTGATGTGAGGAATTGAGATGTATGTGATAATGCATGTGTTCATGCACTGGTGTGTGCGTGTGTCCGAGGATCTTTCTGAACTTCTTTACCTCAACAAACAGATGACCATTCAGAATCCTAATGTGTAGTTGTTCTTGTGTGTGTGTTTTGTCCTTCATATCATTTTCTTCAGGGACAGTGGAAAGCACCCTCACCCTGATCCAATTTACAACACTGCCCCCGAGTCCTCCCAACGCAGCCCCGAGCCATTCAACTATGCTGTCCTGGTCCGTTCGCCTCGACCCTAAGCCGTTCAACGACGGAGCCGCCGACTGTTCATGAACATAGCACCCCGGATCTTGCTGCCCACCATCCAGTTCAACTTCTGCTGAATTTGATAAAGGGAGACTCCTTGTCAGAGCAATTCCCTCTTAACTTTTTTCCGTTCGAAGTTCTAATTTGTTAGCTACTTCAGGTTCAGCTAGCCTGTGCATGTGGCTACCAAGGTGGCATGCATTCAGCCGCGACTTTGTTTTGGTTTCCACATGTCGCCAGTTGCTATTTATGTGAAAAAGATTTATGTATACTGGGACCTCCATGTACTGAACGTATTAAAAGGTATCTCATGTATATTCATCCCCATGTATGTTTCTTGTTGTATTTCAAGCCGCCACTAACCATCGGCATTTTTTTCCAGATGCTCCACGTCTTATAAGTGTCCACTCTACAGAAAAAAGAACATTATTATATGAAATACCAACAAACAGTATGTGCTCATGCAGTTTTTTCTCTCCACTAGCCTCGGACTTCTACAGGCAAAGCACATGCATGATTTTCTCCCTAATTCTTTGGCCATGCTCCATTTTTCTGTAGATGCAGCAAGCACTGCTCTCTGAGGTAGCAGGCAGAGAAAAGAAGGTCATTTCAGAAATTCAGAGACAAAACAAGAAACATATGAAATCCAGAGAAAAGGCATATGGAGTTGTTGTGCAGTGTGTTTACCTGCTGCTACACCAAGGTGTCCCCAACCATGACACCTTCTGTTCGTGTTATCACCACAAAACTGAGTACAGAAGACTCAAGCTGCTAGTCGCCATCCACCTCCTCAAAGCACCTCACTGCTTTCTTGAGAAACATGCATGAACCCTATGCTATCGCCCCGGTTCTACTCAAACTGATGTGCACCGTGTTACTGCAGCCTCTAGCTCATACTCATTTATTTCATTTCGTAGCTTCGATTTGTAACTTGTTAAGTTTATTGTGCGGAGGCTCCACAAAGATGCCCAAAAAAGTGTGTTATGGACCTTGTAACTCCTTCCCCTTTTCTGTTCATGCATGTACTTCACGTGATTTGATGGAAGGAAGTTAGTGTAAACCCGAGTTTACATACACCTAAATAAGTAAAGTAATGAAGTTCGAAGATAATTGTTTAGAGAGTTCAATCATTGGATGTTGGGAAGAATGCATCTTACTGATGAACAAATGCATTTAGAAAAAAACATTCATAAAAAAGAAGTTCGCGAGCCCCTGGTCGTAGGCACCCCTGGTCATCCTCCCCAGCTCAGGCAAGTGAGCGCGAGCAGCGAGCAGAGGAAAAGTTCTGCCTAGCGCCCCTGGAGTTCCAACACATCATGATGCATTTTTTTGATGTGCTATCGGATGCATAATTATCACTATATGCGTTTGTATTTCCCAACAGGTTTCTACATGTATTTCGTGGTGATGGATAGATATCCTTTCTTTGTTTATATAGAAGTTCAAAATGAATAAAAATGGCGGTTCGATGTTTATTGAAAGCCACTTTGGTAAAATCTACTAGGTCTGAGATTCCCATGTGCATAAATGCTGGTAGGAAAGGTGCCCATGAACAATGTGAAAAATGTTTAATCAGATGAATCAGTGTTTTTGATTGATTTATGTTATGGCGTGTGCTTTGAAGTTCATGTTCTCAAGATCGTGAAATTAAAAAAACTATACATGAGAAAAGCTAAGTAATAGCTTTCTTTGCGTAGTGCTTCAAACATATTATTTGCTCATCGTGTTAATGGGGTCATGGCCCGGGAAGTTCAAACCTGTTGTTTGTGGAAAAAAAATGTCGGTTTCAAACATATGATACACCAGGATATGGTTGGTTTTTTAAATTCATTCTGCACATAAAATGATCATTGGAGACATTGACATATTTGTCTTGTTATTTCTCACTAAGTTCATTTTTTAGGTGTTGCAAAATGTGCAGCAGAAGTTCAAGTTAAACTAACAGGGTGATTTAGCATTTATGTAAGAATAAAAATTTTCATAGAAAAAGATTAAAGAAATATAACAAGGAAGTCCAAATTAAAAAGATGCAGAAGTTTGATGATTATAGAAAACTCAGATTTCCCTCATTATTAAAGAATTGAAACATGAAGTTCAAAAATAAAATAACAAAAAGTTCAACTTTTAAAAATAAAGCGCTTCAAAGTTTCGTAGAAAAAATATTAAGAAACAAGACCAGGAGGTCCAAATTAAAAAGATGCGGAAGTTCGATGATTATAAAAAACCCAGATTTCCCTCGTTATTAAAGACTGGAAACAAGAAGTTCAAAAATAAAAAACAAAGAAGTTTAACTTTTAAAAATACAACGCTTCAAAATTTCATAAAAAAGATTAAGAAATAGTACGAGGATGTCCATATTAAAAAGATGGAGAAGTTCGATGATTATAGAAAACTCAGCTTTTCCTCGTTATTAAATAATGGAAACAAGAAGTTTAAAAATAAAAAAAAGTTCAACTTTTAAAAATAGAGCGCTTCAAAATTTCATAAATAAATAAATCAGGAAGTCCATATTAAAAAGATGGAGAAGTTCGATGATTATAAAAAAACTTAGATTTTCCTCGTTATTAAAGAATGTAAAGAAGTTCAAAAATAAAATAGCAAGAAGTTCAACTTTTGAAAATAGAGCGCTTCAAAATTCATAAAAAGGGATTAAGAATATCAGATTAAAAATTCATAAAAAACTCAGATATTTTCACCTAACCGAGAGAAGTTCAGATTGATAACTGCCAGAAGTTCACGTACTACACGGTGTGCATTTTGTATTAAAAAGAAATAAAAAAGCGAAAGACTAAAAGTTTGTTGACATAAGTTCAAGTCCTCCATGGGAGAAAGTTAGAAAAAATATTGTGAGAGTGGTTTATACAAAAGAAATACCATTTGTGTAACACTTGACAAATGGATGAGAAAATTACAAATGAAAAATACGCCACAGAAGTTCAACGTGAAAACAACAGGAAGTTCACCTACTACACTGAATGAATATCAGATGAAAAACTTTTAAAATTGTCGCGAGTATGAAAAAATGATCAACACGGGAAAGTTGCGTGTTTAGAACAGCTTTCATCGGTATATCACTTGCTCAATTTCGGTGAGTGGATGGAGAGCTACGAGCAGTGGATGGAGATCTACGAGCAAAAAAAGCACATGCAAAATAGAGTGAAGTTCAACTAGACATGCCGAGAAGTTCAGGCTCTTCAAGTGGTGCACTTTCGAAGAATCTGTTTCGCGATAAAGTCAGAACGAATGATCTTGCCATTTTCGAAATTACTTGAAAACGGCTAGGAATCACAGAAAACCATCAACATGAAAAAGTTTCGCATTTTCCTTAGCTTTTCAACGGTATATTATTTGCCCCATTCCAATAAAGTTTGTAGAAATTACGGCGAAAATACGTCTTTAGCCATTTTCAAAATTGACTTAAAACAGTAAGGAATTTGGAGAAACAATATATACCAAAAAGCTAAGGAAAAGTAGAAACAACTTTCTACATGAAAAAGTAGCGCATTTTCTAAATTACTCTTAAACCTTTCAAAATTAGGAAAAGCTTTCTACATTAAAAAGTAGCGCATTTTCATAAGCTTTCCAACGCCATATCATTTGCCTCAATTGGATTAGCCGTTTAGAAATGACATCAAAAATACAAACTCGGCTGTTCGGTTTGTGAAATTTTATGATTTTCCAAATTACTCTCTAACCACAGGGAATTAGAGAAAACTTTCAATATGTGGAAGGAGCGGTTTTGCAGCAGCTTTCCAACGCCATATTATTTGCCTCATTCCGATAAACAGTTTAAAAATGCGATCGAAAATACGATTCACGTTTTTTGTATGAAGAAAAAATGGTTTTCAAAACTGCTCTTAAACCACTTATATTGTGCCAAAAATTTAACTTGGGTCATGATACTGGTGTCCATAGCTTTTCAACGGTATATTGCAAGCCCCATTTGGGCAATGTTGGCGCAAGTTCAACCTAGCACTAGGAGAAGTTCATGTCCAACAAGTCAGGCAGTAAAATTACAAAAAACGCAATTTCATCACGACCCGAGAGCAAAATCCGCCAATGAGTGAGATTCCTTTTAAAACCGGTATTTAGTTGCTAAAAATGTTTCTAGATTACACTAACATCATAGAGAACATGACTAACAAGAATAATTCATGGGGGAAGCCACGGTTGCGAAGATAGCCCGAAGGTCGTGTTCGTACAGAGGGAAGTTCAGGCGCGTTACTCAGGCAGTTAAGGTTGTGATCAGAATATTATTCTGATCCCGTGATCAGAATAGTGTTTATGTATTACAGACCTGTTTGCCGCGTATCACACACATCTTGTTAAGTTGAACCGTTTCTGTTCGCATGTCTCAATGCAAACAGTTCACCCGAGTGAACCGCATGCAGTATATCGCACAAAGCTTGATCTGGCTAACCGTTTCTTTTATGTTGCCTAATCACAAACAGTTCATCCGAGTGAACCGTATGCTATGTATCGCACATGCCTTCATCTGGCTGCCCGTTTCTTTTGTTCCTCCTCATCACAAACAGTTCATTAAACTAAATCGTATGCCCTTCATCGCACATGCAAATAAAACCTGAACCGTGTTTGATGCATCCGTCATTACAAACGTTTTATACATTTCTAACGGTTTTCATACAGCACCGTTTGCGATTATTGCATCGCACACAGTTTCTTGAAGGGTCTCTGATCGTAGTGTCGCGTTAGCAGCATCCTGTAGTAGTGCATCTTTATAATCACCCAGTTACTTGTGACGTTTGATAGCATACTAAGTGTTCCTCCGGTATTCGGGAGTTGCATAATCTCATAGTCATAGGAACATGTATAAGTCATGAAGAAAGCAATAACAATAAACTAAACGATCATAGTGCTAAGCTAACGGATGGGTCATGTCAATCACATCATTCTCTAATGATGTGATCCCGTTCATTAAATGACAACTCATGTCTATGGCTAGGAAACTTAACCATTTTTATTAACGAGCTAGTAAAGTAGAGGCATACTAGTGACACTCTGTTTGTCTATGTATTCACACATGTACTAAGTTTCCAGTTAATACAATCCTAGCATGAATAATAAACATTTATCATGATATAAGGAAATATAAATAAAAACTTTATTATTGTCTCTAGGGCATATTTCCTTCAGGGTGATCCTCACGACTCCAGAGAATAGGGTGTTTAGACCATCGCAGATAATGGGGAATCGCCGGCTCACTGCGTTCACTGCCCTCTTATGGAGTTTCTGATCCCGCTTGCATAAACTTGTGGTGAAAACGTGGTACTGCCCACTGTTCAACTGTTTTGGGTTACTCTGATAACCAGACTGCTACTGCTGATTCCCTTGACCACACTGTTGATTAAAACCACCTTGACTGCCTTGGCCCTGGAAACCGGAGTTAGAAGCGCCACCACCATAACCCGGACCGTGAGAGCCGGACCCTGAGCCTCTGTCCGGCTAATGATTGTTCTCGGAAAAATTGGAATTTCTATACTCCCTCATAATGAAGCAATCCTTCTAGAGGTGAGTGGCCAACTTTTCCCTCGTACCATGTTTCGGGCAGGGCTGATTCATCATCGCCTCAATATTGAATTTTGGCCCTCCAAACCGAGAGGGCGACTTTCCCTTGCGGTGCTGACCATTATTCTGCATATTGGTGTTAGCTAAGAAATCCAAATTTATATCAGCCTTGCGCTTACCATTGCCACCCTGACTAGTTGGGTTATACTGTTGCCCTTTCGTGTTGCCGCTCTTCTTTCCCTTTCCCGGATTTTCATCATCAGACTTGGGGTCCTTGGTACTATCAGAGTCGGCATACTTGAGGAGAGCCGCCATTAGCTCCCCCATGTCGCTGCAGTGGCGTTTAAGCCGCCTCAGTTTCTGCTTAAGGGGCATGAAACGACAATTCTTCTCCAACATCAGAACTGCAGAACCGGCATTGATACGATCCGATGAATGTACGATGGCCGAGACCCGGCGCACCCAATGGGTTGTTGACTCGCCCTCGCCTTGGACATAAGAGTCCAAATCCACAACTGACATGGGCTGCTTGCATGTATCTTTAAAGTTCTGGATAAACCGGGCTTTTAACTCAGCCCATGACCCAATGGAGTTAGAAGGCAGCCCTTTCAACCAAGTACGAGCCATCCCATCCAACATCATGGTGAAATACTTAGCACATGCAGCATCGCCGACGTCCAGCATCTCCATTGCCATCTGATAACTTTCGATCCAGGCTTCAGGGGGCCGATCTACTATGTAGTTAGGTACCTTACGACGACCCTTGAAATCCTTGGGCAAACGCTCGTTACGCAGAGCTGGTACTAGACATAGCACATCCAAGGTTCTAGAGGTCACGCCTGCCTCCACCGAAGCTAACGGATAAACCAAAGAATATTGATGAGCCGCTTGCTGAGCCGCCAGCTCGGCCTCCTGACGCGCTCTGCCCTGATCCACTAAACTCTGAGCATTGGCACCACTGCGCGCCGGGTCATGTCCCTGAGGCTGGTTATGGCGCTGTTCACTGCTTGAAACTTTCGGCGAGTCAATGTGCCTGCTATAACTCAGGCTTGGATGAGGGGTTGAGTGAATCCGCTCGCGGCTGTAAAAATAAGCCGCCTGTTGAGCCACAGCCGTCTGGAGAAGCTCTCTGACCCTCCGTGTCTCGATCGCCGTTGGAGATTCACCTTCAACTGGTAGAGCCGCCAATCGCGTTGCCGCAGCAATCATATTGTCCAAAGGGTTAGAATAGTGACCCGGAGACGTCGGAACATATTGAGGCGGAGTCTTATTCAAACGTGACGGGTCCACTGCACATGGCTGAACTGACACTCCAGTCCTTGATTTCTACTACACAACCTTCTTCTTGTAGACGTTGTTGGGCCTCCAAGTGCAGAGGTTTGTAGGACAGTAGCAAATTTCCCTCAAGTGGATGACCTAAGGTTTATCAATCCGTAGGAGGAGTAGGATGAAGATGGTCTCTCTCCAGCAACCCTGCAACCAAATAACAAAGAGTCTCTTGTATCCCCAACACACCCAATACAATGGTAAATTGTATAGGTGCACTAGTTCGGCGAAGAGATGGTGATACAAGTGGTATAAGGATACTAGATAATAGTTTTTGTAATCTGAAAATATAAAAACAGCAAGGTAGCAAGTGATAAAAGTGAGCGTAAACAGTATTGCAATGTGTGGAAACAAGGCCTAGGGTTCATACTTTCGCTAGTGTAAGTTCCCTCAACAATACTAACATAATTGGATCATAAAACTATCCCTCAACATGCAACAAAGAGTCACTCCAAAGTTACTAATAGCGGAGAACGAACGAAGAGATTATGGTAGGGTACGAAACCACCTCAAAGTTATTCTTTCCAATCAATCCGGTGGGCTATTCCTATAAGTGTCACAAACAGCCCTAGAGTTCGTACTAGAATAACACCTTAAGACACAAATCAATCAAAACCCTAATGTCACCTAGATACTCCAATGTCACCTCAAGTATCCGTGGGTATGATTATACGATATGCATCACACAATCTCAGATTCATCTATTCAACCAACACATAGAACCTCAAAGAGTGCCCCAAAGTTTCTACCGGAGAATCATGACGAAAACGTGTGCCAACCCCTATGCATAGGTTCCCAATGTCACGAAACCCGCAAGTTGGTCACCTTAACATACATCAAGTGGCACGTGGTATCCCATTGTCACCCACAGATATCCACGGCAAGACATACATCAAGTGTTCTCAAGTCTTTAAAGACTCAATCCGATAAGATTACTTCAAAAGGGGAAACTCGATTCATTACAAGAGAGAAGAGGGGGGAATAAACATCATAGGATCCAACTATAATAGCAAAGCTCGCGATACATCAAGATCGTATCATCTCAAGAACACGAGAGAGAGAGAGAGAGAGATCAAACACATAGCTACTGGTACATATCCTCAGCCCCGAGGGAGAACTACTCCCTCCTCGTCATGGAGAGCACCGGGATGATGAAGATGGCCACCGGAGAAGGATTGCCCCCTCCGGCAGGGTGCCGGAACGGGTCTAGATTGGTTTTCGGTGGCTACGGAGGCTTCTGGCGGCGGAACTCCCGATCTATTGTATGTTCTGGAAGTTTTAGGGTATATGGAGTTATATAGGCAGAAGAAGCACGACAGGGGAGCCACGAGGGCCCCACAAGGCAGGGGGGCGCGCCCTAGGGGGGTGGGCGCGCCCCCACCCTCGTGGGCAGCTCCCGTATCTTCTGACGTGGGGTCCAAGTCCATCAGGTGTGTTTCCTTCCAAAAATAACTTCTCCAGTTGATTTCGTTCCGTTTCGACTCCGTCTGATATTCCTTTTCTTCAAAACACTGAAATAGGCATAAAACAGCAAATCTGGGCTGGGCCTCCAGTTAATAGGTTAGTCCCAAAAGTAATATAAAAGTGGAAAATAAAGCCCAATATTGCCCAAAATAGTAGATAATATAGCATGGAGCAATCAAAAATTATAGATACGTTGGAGACGTATCAAGCATCCCCAAGCTTAATTCCTGCTCGTCCTCGAGTAGGTAAATGATAAAAAATTTTTGATGTGGAATGCTAGTTGGCATAATTCCAATGTAATTCTTCTTAATTGTGGCATGAATATTCAGATCCATAAGATTCAAGACAAAAGTTCATATTGACATAAAAATAATAATACTTCAAGCATACTAACTAAGCAATTATGTCTCTTCAAAATAACATGGCCAAAGAAAGTTATCCCTACAAAATCATATAGTCTGGCTATGCTCCATCTTCACCACACAACATATTTAAATCATGCACAACCCCAATGACAAGCCAAGCAATTGTTTCATACTTTTGATGTTCTCAAACCTTTTCAATCTTCACGCAATACATGAGCGTGACCCATGGATATAGCACTATAGGTGGAATAGAATGGTGGTTGTGGAGAAGACAAAAGGGAGAAGATAGTCTCACATCAACTAGGCGTATCAATGGGCTATGGAGATGCCTGTCAATAGATATCAATGTGAGTGAGTAGGGATTGCCATGCAACGGATGCACTAGAGCTATAAGTATAGGAAAGCTCAACAAAAGAAACTAGTCGGTGTACATCCAACTCGCTTGCTCACGAAGACCTAGGGCATTTTGAGGAAGCCCATCATTGGAATATACAAGCCAAGTTCTATAATGAAAGATTCCCACTAGTATATGAAAGTGACAACATAGGAGACTCTCTATCATGAAGATCATGGTGCTATTTTGAAGCACAAGTGTGGTAAAAGGATAGTGGCATTGTCCCTTCTCTCTTTTTCTCTCATTTTTTAATTTTTTTTATTTGGGCCTTTTCTCTTTTTATGGCCTCTTTTCTTTCATTTTTTTATTTGGGCTTCTTTGGCCTCTTTTAATTTTTTTATTTGGGCTTCTTTGGCCTCTTTTAATTTTTTTATTTGGGCTTCTTTGGCCTCTTTTATTTATTTATTTTCGTCCGGAGTCTCATCCCAACGTGTGGGGGAATCATAGTCTCCATCATCCTTTCCTCACTGGGACAATGCTCTAATAATGATGATCATCACACTTCTTTTTTACTTACAACTCAAGAATTACAACTCAATACTTAGAACAAGATATGACTCTATATGAATGCCTCCGGCGGTGTACCGGGATGTGCAATGACTAATGCCATAATAGGTAGGTATGGTGGCTGTTTTGAGGAAGGTATATGGTGAGTGTATGGTACCGACGAAAGTTGCGCGGTACTAGAGCGGCTAGCAATGGTGGAAGGGTGAGAGTGCGTATAATCCATGGACTCAACATTAGTCATAAAGAACTCACATACTTATTGCAAAAATCTATTAGTTATCAAAGCAAAGTACTACATGCATGCTCCTAGGGGGATAGATTGGTAGGAAAAGACCATCGCTCATCCCCGACCGCCACTCATAAGGAAGGCAATCAATAAATAAATCATGCTCCGACTTCATCACATAACGGTTCACCATACGTGCATGCTACGGGAATTGAAGGAAATATGCCCTAGAGGCAATAATAGTGTTATTATTTTTTTATTTCCTTATATCATGATAAATGTTTATTATTCATGCTAGAATTGTATTATCCGGAAACATAATACTTGTGTGAATACATAGACAAACTAAAACGTCACTAGTATGCCTCTACTTGACTAGCTCATTAATTAAAGATGGTTATGTTTCCTAACCATAGACATGTGTTGTCATTTAATTAATGGGATCACATTATTAGGAGAATGATGTGATTGACATGACCCATTCATTAGCTTAGCACCCGATCGTTTAGTATGTTGCTATTGCTTTCTTCATGACTTATACATGTTCCTATGACTATGAGATTATGCAACTCCCGTTTGCCGGAGGAACACTTTGTGTGCTACCAAATGTCACAACGTAACTGGGTGATTATAAAGGAGCTCTACAGGTGTCTCCAAAGGTAAATGTTGGGTTGGCGTATTTCGAGATTAGGATTTGTCACTCCGATTGTCGGAGAAGTATCTCTGGGCCCTCTCGGTAATGCACATCACATAAGCCTTGCAAGCATTGCAACTAATGAGTTAGTTGCAAGATGATGTATTACGAAACGAGTAAAGAGACTTGCCGGTAACGAGATTGAACTAGGTATTGAGATACCGACGATCGAATCTCGGGCAAGTAACATACCGATGACAAAGGGAACAACGTATGTTGTTATGCGGTCTGACCGATAAAGATCTTCGTAGAATATGTGGGAGCCAATATGAGCATCTAGGTTCCGCTATTGGTTATTGACCGGAGACATGTCTCGGTCATGTCTACATTGTTCTCGAACCCGTAGGGTCCGCACGCTTAAGGTTTCGATGACAGTTATATTATGGGTTTATGAGTTTTGATGTACCGAAGTTAGTTCGGAGTCCCGGATGTGATCACGGACATAACAAGGAGTCTCGAAATGGTCGAGACATAGAGATTGATATATTGGACGGCTATATTCGGACACCGGAAGTGTTCCGGGTGATTTCAGAGAAAACCGGAGTACCGGAGGGTTACCGGAACCCCCTCGGGAGAAGTAATGGGCCATATGGGCCTTAGTGGAGAGAGAGAAGGGCAGCCAAAGGTGGGCCGCGCGCCTCCTCCCCCCTGGTCCGAATTGGACTAGGAGAGGGGGGCGGCGCCCCCTCTTTCCTTCTCCCTGCCCACTTCCTTCCCCCTCCTAGTAGGAGTCCTACTCCTACTAGGAGGAGGACTCCTCCTTGGCGCGCCTATAGGGCCGGCCGGCCTCCTCCCCTTGCTCCTTTATATACGGGGGCAGGGGGCACCCCTAGACACACAAGTTGATCCACGTGATCGTTTTCTTAGCCGTGTGCGGTGCCCCCTTCCACCATAATCCTCGATAATATTGTAGCGGTGCTTAGGCGAAGCCCTGCGACGGTAGAACATCAAGATCGTCACCACACCGTCGTGCTGACGGAACTCTTCCCCGACACTTTGCTGGATCAGAGTCCGGGGATCGTCATCGAGCTGAACGTGTGCTAAAACTCGGAGGTGCCGTAGTTTCGGTGCTTGATCGGTCGGGTCATGAAGACGTACGACTACATCAACCGCGTTGTGCTAACGCTTCCGCTGTCGGTCTACAAGGGTGCGTAGATCACACTCTCCCCTCTCGTTGCTATGTATCACCATGATCTTGCATGTGCGTAGGAATTTTTTTGAAATTACTACGTTCCCCAACAGGAATCACAAACTTCAACACAAGTATCTCTCAAATTCACAACTACTCAACTAGCATGACTCTAATATCACCATCTCCATATCTCAAAACAATTATCAAGTATCAAACTTCTCATAGTATTCAACACACTCATAAGAGAATTTTATTATTCTTGAATACCTAGCATATTAGGATTTTAATCAAATTACCATGCTATTTAAGACTCTCAAAATAATATAAGTGAATCATGAGAGTTCATCTATTTCTTCAAAATAAAACTACCACCATGCTCTAAAAGATATAAGTGAAGCACTAGAGGAACAACAAACTACTCCGAAAGATATAAGTGAAGATCAATGAGTAGTTTAATAATTATGCAACTATGTGAAGACTCTCTAACATTTAATAATTTCAGATCTTGGTACTCTATTCAAACAGCAAGCAAAGCAAAATAAAATGACATCTAAGAATAGCAAACATCATGTGAAGAAGCAAAAACTTAGGATCAACCGATACTAACCGATAATTGTTGAAGAAGAAAGGTGGGATGCCAACCGGGGCATCCCCAAGCTTAGACGCTTGAGACTTCTTGAAATATTATCTTGGGGTGCCTTGGGCATCCCCAAGCTTGAGCTTATGTGTCTCCTTAATTCCTCTCATATCACGGTCTCCCTAAATCTCAAAAGCTTCATCCAGACAAAACTCAACAAGGACTCGTGAGATAAGTTAGTATAAACCATTGCCAAAACCTTATCATACTCTACTGTATAAAATCACTAAAATTATTATTCAACATTGCATACTAAATTCCTCTGCATATTTAATAGTCCTATCCTCAAATAGAATCATTAAAGAAGCAAACAATGCAAACATAACAGCAATCTGCCTAAACAGGATAGTCTGTAAAGAATGCTGCAACATCCACACTTCCCTAACTCCAAAAATTATGAAAGAAAATTCCCACTATAGTAAATTTATCAGATCTTAATATGCAAAAGGTTTCAACATTTTATCACATTCTGACTTTTCTAGGGAATTATTGCAACAGCGGTAAACTTTCTGTTTTCAAACAGCAACATGTATACTTGTAACATAGGCATAGTAAAGGCTATCAATGACACTTTTATTGAAATAAAATATGCAAAACATTGTTCTAAATAACATCAAGCAAATCCTAAAAAAATAAATTGACGCTCCAAACAAAACACATATCATGTGGCGAATAAAAATATAGCTCCAAGTAAAGTTACCGATGAACGAAGACGAAGGAGGGGATGCCTTCTGGGGCATCCCCAAGCTTAGGCTCTTGGATATCCTTGAATATTACCTTTGGGTGCCTTGGGCATCCCCAATATTAGGCTATTGTCACTCCTTATTCCATCGTCCATCGAATCCTTACCCAAAACTTGAAAACTTCACAACACAAAACTTAACAGAAAACTCGTAAGCTCCGTTAGTATAAGAAAGTAAATCACCACTTCAAGGTACTGTAATGAACTCATTCTTTATTTATATTGGTGTTAAACCTACTGTATTCCAACTTCTCTATGGTTTATAAACTATTTTACTAGCCATAGATTCATCAAAATAAGCAAACAACACAATGAAAACAGAATCTGTCAAAAACAGAACAGTCTATAGTAATCTGGATCAAACGTATACTTATGGAACTCATAAAATTCTCAAATAAATTTCTGGACCTGAGGAATTTATCTGTTAATCATCTGCAAAAAGAGTAAACTAAATATCACTCTCCAAATAAAAATGGCAGTAATTCTCGTGAGCGCTAAAGTTTCTGTTTTTTACAGCATGATCATAAAGACTTCCCCCAAGTCTTCCCAAAGGTTCTACTTGGCACAAACACTAATTAAACACATAAAACCACATCTAAACAGAGGCTAGATGAATTATTTATTACTAAACAGGAACAAAAAGCAAAGAACAAAATAAAGTTGGGTTGCCTCCCAACAAGCGCTATCGTTTAATGCCCCTAGCTAGGCATGATGATTTCAATGATGCTCACATAAAGGATAAGAATTGAAATATAAAGAGAGCATCATGAAGAATATGACTAGCACATTTAAGTCTAACATGCTTCCTATGCATATGGATTTTGTGAGCAAACAATTTGTGGGAACAAGAATCAACTTGCATAGGAAGGTAAAACAAGCATAACTTCAAAACTTTAAGCACATAGAGAGGAAACTTGATATTATTGCAATTCCTACAAGCATATGTTGCTCCCTCATAATAATTTTCAGTAGCATCATGAATTAATTCAACAATATAACCAGCACCTAAAGCATTCTTTTCATGATCTACAAGCATAGAAATTTTATTACTCTCCATATAAGCAAATTCTTCTCATTCGGGATAGTGGAAGTATCATAAGAGACTTGGATACTATAAATTGTTTTCACATTAAAAGATTAATGTTCAGAGAAGGGGTAATCATAATCATGACAAGTTTTATAAATATAATCACTACTTTTTATAGCATAAGTATCATCACAATAATCATCATAAGTAGGAGGCATGCTATCATCATTATAAACTTGCATATCAAAACTTGAGAGGCTAAAAATATCATCATTATTAAACATAGCATCCCCAAGCTTGGGACAAACATTAATTGCAGCAAATATATTCTCAAATATGTCATCCTCATCAAACATAGCTTCCCTAAGCTTGGGCCTTTTCGTATCATAAGCATAATCACTCTCATCATTAATAGCATGGATAGCACCAATATTATAGCAATTATTATATTCTTCCAAGAAAGTGCCAAAAAGATTTTCAAGATCATAAGAAGTATCATTATCTTCCACAATTATATTTTCATGAGGCACAATAGTAATAGGAGCAACTTTATTTGGGAGAGATACCTTTTTACCTCTCTTCCTTTTTCTTTTCTTCTTCTTCTTCACCACATCATGTGTGGGTTCAATCCTCCTTTTGGAGCTCCTTATTAATGAGATTGGTTGAATAGGAGGCTTCTCCTTGTTGCCCGATTCATCATAAGAAATAATAGGAGGATATTGGGAAGTCTCTTCCCTTTCATTAGTATTCTCATCATCTTCTAATTGTTTTCTTTTATTTATTTAGTTAGCAATATAAGGATTATCAATGCAATTCACCGCACAATACATATAAATTTTCTCTAGATCAAAATCAAGAACTCTATCAATATTAAACTTTGGAATACCCTCAGTTATACGTTTCATTTCTTCATAACCCAAAAGAAGGCTAAGCTCTTTATGATGCTCAAGGGTAATCAAATTATCACAATGTTTGGACACGACTTGATCATGAAACAAATAACATTGGAGCTTTAAATGACCATGTTCATTGCAAAGTTCACAAGGGGCACGAAAAATATTGAATCTTTCAGCACATTCATCTAGACTTTCTTGCAACGATTTGGTTTCTAAGTACTTATGCCTCTTGCAATATCTATCTTCCCTATTTGGTGTGTACTTGCAAACCCAGTCTACTCCACAAAAATTGACATGTTTATAGGAGGCATTTTCATCATAACTAGTGCAATCATCATTAGTATTATGGATATTCAAAGAATTCGTAATAACAACATTGCAATCATGCTCATCATTCAAATATTTAGTGCCAAACATTTTATAGATTTCTTCTTCTAGCACTTGAGCATAATTATCCTTTCCATCATACTCACGAAAGATATTAAAAAGGTGAAGGGTATGAGACAAACTCAATTCCATTTTTATAGTTTTCTTTTATAAAATAAACTAGTGATAAAACAAGAAACTAAAAGACTCGATTGCAAGATCTAAAAATATACCTTCAAGCACTCACCTCCCCGGCAACGGCGCCAGAAAAGAGCTTGATGTCTACTACACAACCTTCTTCTTGTAGATGTTGTTGGGCCTCCAAGTGCAGAGGTTTGTAGGACAGTAGCAAATTTCCCTCAAGTGGATGACCTAAGGTTTATCAATCCGTAGGAGGCGTAGGATGAAGATGGTCTCTCTCAAGCAACCCTGCAACGAAATAACAAAGAGTCTCTTGTGTCCCCAACACACTCAATACAATGGTAAATTGTATAGGTGCACTAGTTCGGCGAAGAGATGGTGATACAAGTGGTATAAGGATACTAGATAATAGTTTTTGTAATCTGAAAATATAAAAACAGCAAGGTAGCAAGTGATAAAATTGAGCGTAAACGGTATTGCAATGTGTGGAAACAAGGCCTAGGGTTCATACTTTCGCTAGTGTAAGTTCCCTCAACAATACTAACATAATTGGATCATAAAACTATCCCTCAACATGCAACAAAGAGTCACTCCAAAGTTACTAATAGCGGAGAACGAACGAAGAGATTATGGTAGGGTACGAAACCACCTCAAAGTTATTCTTTCCAATCAATCCGGTGGGCTATTCCTATAAGTGTCACAAACAGCCCTAGAGTTCGTACTAGAATAACACCTTAAGACACAAATCAATCAAAACCCTAATGTCACCTAGATACTCCAATGTCACCTCAAGTATCCGTGGGTATGATTATACGATATGCATCACACAATCTCAGATTCATCTATTCAACCAACACATAGAACCTCAAAGAGTGCCCCAAAGTTTCTACCGGAGAATCATGACGAAAACGTGTGCCAACCCCTATGCATAGGTTCCCAATGTCACGAAACCCGCAAGTTGGTCACCTTAACATACATCAAGTGGCACGTGGTATCCCATTGTCACCACAGATATCCACGGCAAGACATACATCAAGTGTTCTCAAGTCTTTAAAGACTCAATCCGATAAGATTACTTCAAAAGGGGAAACTCGATTCATTACAAGAGAGAAGAGGGGGGAATAAACATCATAGGATCCAACTATAATAGCAAAGCTCGCGATACATCAAGATCGTATCATCTCAAGAACACGAGAGAGAGAGAGAGAGAGATCAAACACATAGCTACTGGTACATATCCTCAGCCCCGAGGGAGAACTACTCCCTCCTCGTCATGGAGAGCACCGGGATGATGAAGATGGCCACCGGAGAAGGATTGCCCCCTCCGGCAGGGTGCCGGAACGGGTCTAGATTGTTTTTCGGTGGCTACGGAGGCTTCCGGCGGCGGAACTCCCGATCTATTGTGTGTTCTGGAAGTTTTAGGGTATATGGAGTTATATAGGCAGAAGAAGCACGTCAGGGGAGCCACGAGGGCCCCACGAGGCAGGGGGCGCGCCCTAGGAGGGTGGGCGCACCCCCACCCTCGTGGGCAACTCCCGTATCTTCTGACATGGGTTCCAAGTCCATCGGGTGTGTTTCCTTCCAAAAATAACTTCTCTAGTTGATTTCGTCCCGTTTCGACTCCTTCTGTTATTCCTTTTTTTCAAAACACTGAAATAGGCATAAAACAGCAAATCTGGGCTGGGCCTCCGGTTAATAGGTTAGTCCCAAAAGTAATATAAAAGTGGAAAATAAAGCCCAATATTGCCCAAAACAATAGATAATATAGCATAGAGCAATCAAAAATTATAGATACGTTGGAGACGTAACAACATAGTGTAATAGCTGCCCTAGTTAACAATCTTACTCTTGGTCAATTGATTGAGTGAGATTAACAAATTACTTTTATTCCACAAGCAAGAAAAATGCAAGGAACCTACAGGACCATCTCATGGGCATTTAATTATTACACTAGCAGTTGCTTAGCTAACTAGCAGATCTCACAACCTATTGCTTGCACGGTGAAAAAAGAAAAGTAAATAGCCAACAGTGCAAGTCTATCATTGGTTGTAACTTGCCAGTATCATGAAACGAAGTGGGCACATTGTCTTCATCAGGTTCAATCCAAGAAAATATGAGAGCCAATGGAGAACTATCCTAGAGCAGAGCAACAATCACTTGGAAAGAAAAGAAAAAAGAGAGCAAGAGCATTGACCTGATTGTTCTCTAGGGAACCATGGTGGGTGGAGCGGACGACCTTGCTGTCCATCTCGTGCAGCTCGTCGGGCTCGAGCGTGGGGTCCGGGTCATCACCGTCCATGGAACTGGAGAGGCGGAGAGCTCCTATTGATCTGAATCAAAGCAAAAAAATCGATTGGGGATGGGATAGAGAAGGAAGGAATGAAAGAGAGAGGAGATGAGGGGAGTAGGGAGGGACCTTGTGCGGGGCGTCTTCGTCGCCGGCGAGGTCGAGGTTGGGCGTCCCGCAGGTCACGGTCTTCGTGCTCTCGTCCGGCACTTGCTGCTCCGAATCTCCCGATAGTGAGGCAGTTGTGCGGCCTGGGCGACGGAGGAGGGAGGCCCCTGCCATAGATCCATGTCACTGGTCTTTGGTGGCGAGCAACAGAGGCGCGCCGTAGAGGCTAGGGTTGGCCGCCACTTCCATCGGGCCGCTGCAGCCCCCGTCGCTATGGATCTTTGGTCGCTGTCATCGGTTGGAGGCGAGGAGATTGGGGCAAAGGACGGGGACGAGGAGAGGCGTAGCGGCGGAGGACGGGGACGAGGAGAGGCAAGGCATGGCAGCGGCGGCGGATGAAGAAAGAGATTGGGGATGGAATTGTGTTAGGGTTAGCTTTTATATGGGAAAAATAGGGCTTTAGGCGGGCTTTTTGCGGGCTTGTGGGGCTGTACTAGGCCATGCATGACGGTTTTTGAAACTGTCACCAGAAATCCGTCATGCATTAACAGATTTCTTGTAGTGAACTATTGTTATTACATAGTGATAAAGTAAAGCAATTATATAGCGCTTGCACTAAACTATCAAGTAGTCATAAAGCATGGTGCACTAAACTATCAAGTAGTCATCATACAGAGCTTGCCAAATGTTCGTAACGTCTGCATCTACTCCTGCAAAAGGTCCGTCACCTAGCAGTGCATCAAGGACATAATTCTTCTGTGCAGCAATGAGGATAATCCTCAGATCACAGATCCAGTTCGCATCCTTGCTACTAAAATCTTTCAAATTATTTTTCTCTAGGAACATATCAAAAATAAACAGGGAGCTATAACGTGAGCTATTGATCTACAACATAATTAGCAACTAATATCAGGACTAAGTTCATGATAAATTAAAGTTCAATTAATCCTATTACTTAAGAAGTCCCACTTATATAGACATCCCTCTGGTCATCTAAATGATCACGTGATCCATATCAACTAAACCATGTCCGATCATCACGTGAGATGGAGTAGTTTTCAATGGTCAACATCACTATGTTGATCATGTCGAATATATGATTCGCGTTCGACCTTTCAGTCTCAGTGTTTTGAGGCCATATCTACATATGCTAGGCTCATCAAGTTTAACCCGAGTATTCCGCGTGTGCAAAACTGGCTTGCACCCATTGTATGTGAACGTAGAGCTTATCACACCTGATCATCACGTGGTGTCTCGGCACGATGAACTGTCGTAACGGTTCATACTCAGGGAGAACACTTATACCTTGAAATTTAGTGAGGGGTCATCTTATAATGCTACCGCCATACTAAGCAAAATAAGATGCATAAAAGATAAACATCACATGCAATCAAAATATGTGACATGATATGCCCATTATCATCTTGTGCCTTTGATCTCCATCTCCAAAGTATCGTCATGATCTCCATTGTCACCGGCATGACACCATGATCTCCATCATCTTGATCTCTATCAACGTGTCGTCACATGGTCGTCTCGCCAACTATTGCTTTTGCAACCACTACAAGAAATCTATTAATACTTGACGGATTTAGTCCGTCATGGACCAGTGGAAAACTGTCATGGGCCCTCGTGCATGACGGATCTGAAATCCGTCATGTATATCGTGTCATAATTTCACATCATCCCTTCCTTGACGGTTCTTGACCGTCATGGATCTGCATCAGGCCCTCCCAAGCCCAAACCTCTGTGACGGCAACAATCCGTCATGGACTAACGCCACGTAGGATTTTCGATGAATGACATGTCTGCCTACGTGGATACTATTTTCCGTCACAAAAATCGTCATCGATTTGGGCACAATTTAAATTTGGTCATGCCCATTAGCACATTCATTTCTGCCTCTTTAACCCATTTATTTCTACCTAATTTTGACCAAGAATGTTTTTGGCATAATGTGTCTCACTAATTCAAATGCTAATTTCTGCCCAAGAGGAAGTATTTGCAATGTGTTAGAACATTACACAGTTGATTCAGTTTGCAGCCATCGGTATGTAAATACAACATAGCAATTTACAAAATCCTTCTATGAAGTGATAACTTACAACATAGATGGACAATATATCACACAACAAGGTTAGGAACCGATACAACCCATTTTACATCAACATAACATATAAGCTATTGAGGTTGTTATTCATGTTTTCCTATTGGTCCTCCTGTGGCAACTATAATGTCATGGCTGATTGTGATGGCGGCACTAAGTAGCTCGCTACCTAATCTTCCCTGTCATATTTACAAGAACCTTATTAGATATTTGTAGACATGAATAGATCATAGAAATAAGAGAATTACAACAAATATAAAAATGAACTAAATGTTATCCAAAATTCTTAAATCTTATAGTGCCTACAAATGAGAATAACATTGCATCTACTATAAAATGAGATTAACCATGAAGTTGCTTAAAATTAATCCAAAGAAAAGCCTGTCAAATGGAAGTCAAGTGACAAAGAAACAAAACATACATCACAGAACTCAAGTACTATAGTAGTAGTAGTTGAGGCCATATAAACATGCCAACAAAATGGCATCACTAACCAATAATATCCTCGCCGTGATGTGTAAACTTGTCACGTGAACATTTGAAGTTTATGCCAACCAGGTCAACGAGCAGCGGCATAAAACTCAATGTTATTTATGCTGCAAGTACATCTCAAAGGGCTGACAAATAATAAACAATACTTGTTGCCCACTTGACAGACATAGTACTATTGTTATAACAGGAAACAATAATGAAATTAAATGAATCATTATATATGTATATAGGGTGACAATGGTAGGAACAAGGCTTGCGCATGTGTGAGAGATGATTCATCATCACTGCATGTATATTAATAGTGCAAGCATGTATATGCATCAGCAGCAAAACAACATATGCTAAGACGTGTATTGTTTTTAATGTCATACTGCATGCATAATAAACAATGTTATAGTGCAGCCACCTAGTGCTATACATATTTAGTTTCCTAGCAGCAAGGATGCCAGGAAGCACATTGTATACAGATTAAAAAGTTGATATACCTTCTTAAGACTGTTAGATATTATATTCAAAGCAGCAAGAACAATCAAGTATTTTTCCATAGCCTGCACAAGATAGGGTGATGTGAATGCACCTGTAAGCACAAAATTCAGACTATGAGCTACCATAGACCATATTAAAACATATATGCTAATTTTTTTGAGAAGTCTGTTAGATGTTAGATTCACACTATCATTTACCAAAATTGAGATAAATAATAGTAGTATCAATCATTTCTTAATAATCTCTATTTCCTTTACTTGCTTGGATCCTAGTTTTTTGTGCGTCTATAAAAACAAATCTCTGTAGCCAATAACAAACCTAAGTTATTTTTCAAAATGTAGTGATTTTTATAGTTGCCTTTTCAAGCATGGTCCATATTTTCCCATAACTAGAATATCCTTAAGCTATTAATTTCCAAATTTATGCAAGATGCAAATAGTTCACCAATAAACCTTTGATATATTGTATATTTAAATATCACAAAACAAAGTCCTAGTTTATTGCAAAGCAATGCTGCAAAACTAAAACATATCAGAGAGAACACACTACACATGGTATACCGAATAGAATAACTGTGAGAGGCAAGTTCCAACTCCATTGTCCAGAATATCTAGAATGTGGGCTATATCAAGTTGATATTGATCTGGCTGTCCAAAATCCTCTGAAGGCAGAAATACGACTATGAAAATACATGTTAGCTCTTAACACGTAAAAGAGAGAGTTAGCGGGATCAATGATTTTCTGAATTGTGGCCAAACCTCATACAGAACATGAAACAAACATGTTCCGCTTGACCCCAGAGACAATTAGAATTCCAGTTCAATACATCCTAGTTATGCTTAATGACATCAACTAGATTCTTGTTACTTAAATTAATTGTGCTAACCCATGTACTACAGCGACAATAGGAGTAGTCATGGCTATAAGAGATCTTGATCAACAGATGTATGTATCATTCAAAAATATTGGAATGAAGTATCAAGTGGTCGGAGCATACCACTATTACCTTGCTAGTGAACACGCATTATTTAAGGCATTTGCTTAATTGGCCTTTAGTTTCAGGCCAACAACATCATTCAGAGTGCACTTATGAAACAGGGTTGTTCAGATTCACGACTTGCTGACCTGACTCGACTTGGACGCTTCCATCAACTGCCTGTTCTCTCGGCATATTTGTGCGTTCACACCGGCAGCCAACAATCGACATCACCGTCATACATTCACTTCTCTTCTATACCTATCAAATAAAACACTAAAAAATTAGTGG
The DNA here is from genome assembly GCF_003073215.2 of Triticum urartu. Lineage (NCBI taxonomy): Eukaryota > Viridiplantae > Streptophyta > Magnoliopsida > Poales > Poaceae > Triticum > Triticum urartu. The sequence goes on along the minus strand of NC_053026.1, from coordinate 51,446,504 downwards.
GTGAAACAGGCTACGCTGTGCACATTAACCAAGATAATTACCACAGCTGAACAAGTGAAATATATGTGTATAAGTGATATGCATATTAACCCAGAAAATTATGAACTACAAAATACTTCCTTCAATTTCCCTCACTGTCTAGGACACAATAGAACAAACTAGAGGTGCAATAGCTAAATTACTCCATTCTTCAGGCCCATGCAAGCTATTAGTCTACATGAAACAGTGTATGGTTCAGCCACGGGCTCACAACAGAGGAGATAGGCAGAGGTACAAGTGCTTAACTATAAGAATCTATAAAGCCTCAATTAGCCCCCACAAAACTTCTCATTTCAAGCCATTTGGATTGCCTCTTTATTTAGCTTGACACCAAAACTATTACTGCACAAGGTAAAGTGGTAAACATATATGTTCCATGCTTGCAAGAACAGGAACTTGTTCAAATATATACGGATGAACACGCTCAGTCAGTCAAAGCACATCCTAAGAAGAAAAGAAGGGCTGGAGGAGAGGAAAAGGGGTTTGAGGTGTTCACCTGAGCAAGGGAGGGCCTCCAGTGGTCCTAATGCAGTGGAGGAGGTTGCCATATGATGCTCCACCATGCCGGAGACGCATGAGAGGAGGTTGGGGTCGCTGTTGTGCAGCCCAGCGCGGGCGAGCGCACCGAAGAAGGTGCCATCCAGGAGGAGGAGAGGGCGCAAGGGGCACGGTGTGCGCCGGAGCAGAGCCGCCGGAGACGTAGTGTAATAGCTGCCCTAGTTAACAATCTTACTCTTGGTCAATTGATTGAGTGAGATTAATAAATTACTTTTATTCCACATGCAAGAAAAATGCAAGGAACCTATAGGACCATCTCATGGGCATTTAATTATTACACTAGTAGTTGCTTAGCTAACTAGAAGATCTCACAACCTATTGCTTGCACGGTGAAAAAATAAAAGTAAATAGCCAATAGTGCAAGTCTATCATTGGTTGTAACTTGCCAGTATCATGAAACAAAGTGGGCACATTGTCTGCATCAGGTTCAATCCAAGAAAATATGAGAGCCAATGGAGAACTATCCTAGAGCAGAGCAACAATCACTTGGAAAGAAAAGAAAAAAGAGAGCAAGAGGATTGACCTGCTTGTTCTCTGGGGAACCATGGTGGGTGGACCGGACGACCTCGCTGTCCATCTCGTCCAGCTCGTCGGGCTCGAGCGTGGGGTCCGGGCATCGCCGTCCATGGAACTGGAGAGGCGGAGAGCTCCTATTGATCTGAATCAAAGCAAAAAAATCGATTGGGGATGGGAAAGAGAAGGAAGGAACGAAAGAGAGAGGAGATGAGGGGAGTAGGGAGGGACCTTGTGCGGGGCGTCTTCGTCGCTGGCGAGGTCGAGGTTGGGCATCCCGCAGGTCACGGTCGTCGTGCTCCTCATCCGGCACTTGCTGCTCCGAATCTCCAGATGGCGAGGCAGTTGTGCGGCCTGGGCGACGGAGGAGGGAGGCCCCTGCCATAAATCAATGTCACTGGTCTTTGGTGGCGAGCAACATAGGCGCGCCGTAGAGGCTAGGGTTGGCCGGCACTTCCATCGGGCCGCTGCAGCCGCCGTCGCTATGGATCTCTGGTCGCTGTCATCGGTTGGAGGCGGGGAGATTGGGGCAGAGGACGGGGACGAGGAGAGGCGTGGCGGCGGAGGACGGGGACGAGGACAGGCAAGGCATGGCAGCGGCGGCGGATGAAGAAAGAGATTGGGGATGGAATCGTGTTAGGGTTAGCTTTTATATGGGAAAAATAGGGCTTTAGGCGGGCTTTTCGCGGGCTTGTGGGGCTGTACTAGGCCGTGCATGATGGTTTTTGAAACTGTCACCAGAAATCCGTCATGCATTAATAGATTTCTTGTAGTGAACTATTGTCATTGCATAGCGATAAAGTAAAGCAATTATATAGCGCTTGCACCTTATGCAATAAAGAGACAACCATAAGGCTCCTGCGAGTTGCCAATAACTTCAACAAAACATGATCATCTCATACAACAAATTATATCACATCATGTCTTGACCATATCACATCACAACATGCCCTACAAAAACAAGTTAGATGTCCTCTAATTTGTTGTTGCAAGTTTTACGTGGCTGATACGGGCTTATAGCAAGAACCGTTCTTACCTACGCATCAAAACCACGATGATTTTTCATCAAGTGTGTTGTTTTAACCTTCCACAAGGACCGGGTGTAGTCAAACTTGATCCAACTAAAGTTGGAGAAACAGACACCAACTATCCACCTGTGTGCGAACCACGTCGGTAGAACCAGTCTCATGAACGCGGTCATGTAAGTTTGGTCTGGGCCGATTCATCCAACAATACCGCCGAATCTAAGTAAGACATTGCTGGTAAGCAGTATGACTATTATCTCCCACAACTCTTTGTGTTCTACTCGTGCATATAACATCTACGCATAGACCTGGCTCGGATGCCACTGTTGGGGAATGCAGTATTTCAAAAAAATTCCTACAATCACGCAAGATCTATCTAGGAGATGCATAGCAACGAGAGAGGAGAGTGTGTCTACGTACCCTCGTAGACCAAATGCGGAAGCGTTTAGTAACGCGGTTGATGTAGTCGAACGTCTTTGCAATCCAACCGATCCAAGCACCGAACGTACGACACCTCTGCTTTCGGCACACGTTCAGCTCGATGACGTCCCTCGATCTCTTGATCTAGTTGAGGACGAGGGAGAGTTCCGTCAGCACGACGACGTGGCGACGGTGATGATGAAGTTACCGGCACAGGGCTTCGCCTAAGCACTACGACGATATGACCGAGGTGTGTAACTATGGAGGGGGCCACCGCACATGGCTAAGACAAATGTCTGTTGTGCTATTGGGGTGCCCCCTGGCCACGTATATAAAGGAGGGAGGAAGAGAGGAGGCCGGCCAGGTTGGGCGCGCCAAGGGGGGAGTCCTACTTGGACTCCTAGTCCAAGTAGGATTTGACCCCCTTTTTCCTTTCTTCCACCGGAGTGAAAGGGAAGGGAGAGAGGGGGGAGGAAAGAGGGGGGCGGCCACCTCCCCTAGTCCAATTAGTTTTGGGCAAGGGGAGGGCGCGCCCCTCTCTTGTGGCCCTTTCTCCTCTCCTCCAATAAGGCCCACTAGACCCAATACTTCTCCCGGGGGGTTTCGGTAACCTCCCGGTACTCCAGAAAAATGCCCAAACCACTCGGAACCATTCCGATGTCCAAATGCAACCTTCCAATATATGAATCCTTATGTCTCGACCATTTAGAGACTCCTCGTCATGTCTGTGATCTTATTCGGGACTCCGAACAAACTTCGGTCATCAAATCACATAACTCATAATACAAATCGTCATCGAATGTTAAGCGTGCGGACCCTACGGGTTCGAGAACTATGTAGACATGACCGAGACACATCTCCGGTCAATAACCAATAGCGGAACCTGGATGCTCATATTGGCTCCTATATATTATATGAAGATCTTTATCGGTCAAACCGCATAACAACATACGCTGTTCCCTTTGTCATCGGTATGTTACTTACCCGAGATTCGATCGTCGGTATCATCATACCTAGTTCAATCTCGTCACTGGCAAGTTTCTTTACTTCTTCCGTAATGCATCATCCCGTAACTAACTCATTAGTCACATTGCTTGCAAGGCTCATAGGGATGTGCATTACTGAGAGGGACCAGAGATACCTCTCCGATACACGGAGTGACAAATCCTAATCTCGATCTATGCCAACTCAACAAACACCATCGGAGACACTTGTAGAGCATTTTTATAATCATCCGGTTACGTTGTGACGTTCTATAGCACACAAGGTGTTCCTCCGGTATTCGGGAATTGTATAATCTCATAGTCAGAGGAACATGTATAAGTCATGAATAAAGCAATAGTAATAAAACTAAACGATCATTATGATAAGCTAACGGATGAGTCTTGTCCATCACATCATTCTCTAATGATGTGATCTCGTTCATCAATGACAACACATGTCTATGGTCAGGAAACTTAACCATCTTTGATTAACGAGCTAGTCAAGTAGAGGCATACTAGGGACACTCTGTTTTGTGTATGTATTCACACATGTACTAAGTTTACGGTTAATAAAGAAAGAGAGGTTTTCACATATAAATATACTATCTTGGACATCTTTTATGATTGTGCGCACTCATTAAACTATGACATGCTAAAAAGTTGATGTTGGAAAAGTAAGACAACATAATGGGTTATGCTTTCTTATATCCGAAATAAATTATATTGTCATGGATCATCCAACATGTTGATCTTGCCTTTCCCCCTCATGCTAGCCAAATTCCTTGCACCAAGTAGAGATACTACTTGTGCTTCCAAATATCCTTAAACCCAGTTTTGCCATGAGATTCCACCATATCTACCTATGGATTGAGTGAGATCCTTCAAGTAAGTTGTCATTGTTGCAAGCAATAAAAATTGCTCTCTAAATATGTATGATTTATTAGTGTGGAGAAAATAAGCTATATATGATCTTTTGATATGGAAGAAATAAAAGCGACGGACTGCATAATAAAGGTCCCTATCACAAGTGGCAATATAAAGTGACGTTCTTTTGCATTAAGATTTTGTGCATCCAACCATAAAAGCACATGACAACCCCTGCTTCCCTCTGCGAAGGGCCTACCTTTTTATTTTTGCCCTATACCTTATAAAAGAGTCATGCGGATCTTCACCTTTCCTTTTTACATTTTATCCTTTGGCAAGCACTGTGTGTTGGAAAGATCCTGATATATATAGCTAATTGGATGTGGGTTTTCATAAACCATTATTGTTGACATTACCCTTGAGGTAAAAGGTTGGGAGGCAAAACTATAAGCCCCTATATTTCTCTGTGTCCGATTAAAGCTTCATACCCATAAGTATTGCGTGAGTGTTAGCAATTGTGAAAGACTAAATGATAGTTGAGTATGTGGACTTGCTGAAAAGCTCTTATATTGACTCTTTCCGATGTTATGATAAATTGCAATTGCTTCAATGACTAAGATTATAGTTTGTTAGTTTTCAATGAAGTTTCTGGTTCATACTTTACATTGTGATTAGATTGTTACTTTAGCATAAGAAATCATTTGACAATATATATATATGATGTTGTTATAAGAATGGTCATGATGCCCTCATGTCCATATTTTATTTTATCGACACCTCTATCTCTAAACATGTGGACATATTTTTCGATATCGGCTTTCGCTTGAGGACAAGCGAGGTCTAAGCTTGGGGGAGTTGATACGTCCATTTTGCATCATGCTTTTATATCGATATTTATTGCATTATGCGCTATTATTACACATTATGTCACAATACTTATGCCTTTACTCTCTTATTTTATAAGGTTTACATAAAGAGGGAGAATGCCGGCAGCTGGAATTCTGGGCTAGAAAAGGAGCAAATATTACAGACCTATTCTGCACAACTCCAAAAGTCCTGCAACTCCACGAAATACAGTTTTGGAATATATTACAAATATTGGGCGAAGAAAGCACCGGAAGGGAGCCAACCACCATCCACGAGGATGGGGGCGCGCCCTAACCCCCTAGGCGTGCCCCCTGCCTCGTGGGCCACCTGGCAGGCCCCCGATGCCCATATTTTGGTATAAGGTGTCTTTTTCCCTGGAAAAAATAAGAAGGCAGCTTTCGGGACGAAGAGACGCCCTCTTGAGGCGGAACCTTGGCAGAACCAATCTAGGGCTCCGGCAGAGCTGTTCTACCGGGGAAACATCCCTCCGGGAGGGGGAAATCGTCACCATCGTCATCACCATCGATCCTCTCATCGGGAGGGGGTCAATCTCCATCAACATCTTCACCAACACCATCTCCTCTAAAATCCTAGTTCATCTCTTGTATCCGATCTTTGTCTCAAAACCTCAGATTGGTACCTGTGGGTTGCCAGTAGTGTTGATTACTCCTTGTAGTTGATGCTAGTTGGTTTATTCGGTGGAAGATTATATGTTCAGATCCTTTATGCATATTAATACCCCTCTGATTATGAACATGAATATGATTTGTGAGTAGTTACTTTTGTTCCTGAGGACATGGTAGAAGTCTTGCTATAAGTAGTCATGTGAATTTGGTATTCGTTCGATATTTTGATGAGATGTATGTTGTCTTTCCTCTAGTGGTGTTATGTGAACGTCGACTACATGACACTTCACCATTGTTTGGGCCTAGGGGAAGGCATTGGGAAGTAATAAGTAGATGATGGGTTGCTAGAGTGACAGAAGCTTAAACCCTAGTTTATGTGTTGCTTCGTAAGGGGCTGATTTGGATACATATGTTTCATGCTATGGTTTGGTTTACCTTAATTCTTCTTTCGTAGTTGCGGATGCTTCCGAAGGTGGTTAATCATAAGTGGGATGCTTGTCCAAGAAAGGGTAGTACCCAAGCACCGGTCTACCCACATATCAAATTATCAAAGTAATGAATGTGAATCATATGAGCATGATGAAAACTAGCTTGACGATAATTCCCATGTGTCCTCGGGAGCGCTTTCCTTTATATAAGAGTTTGTCTAGGCTTGTCCTTTGCTACAAAAAGGATTATGCCACCTTGCTGCACCTTGTTTACTTTTATTACTTGTTACTAGTTACGAATTACCTTATCACAAAACTATCTGTTACCGATAATTTCAGTGCTTGCAGAGAATACCTTACTGAAAACCGCTTGTCATTGCCTTCCGCTCCTCGTTGGGTTCGACACTCTTACTTATCGAACAGACTATGATAGATCCCCTATACTTGTGGGTCATCAGAGAACCAAGCACATCAAGAGACACTTCAATTCCATCCGCGACCAAGTCAAGGAGGGAGACATAGAGACTTGCAAGATACATACATATCTGAATGTTGCAAACCCATTGACTAAGCCTCTCTCACGATCAAAACATGATCAACACCAAGACTCCATGGGTGTTAGAATCATTACTATGTAATCTAGATTATTGACACTAGTGCAAGTGGGAGACTGAAGGAAATATGCCCTAGAGGCAATAATAAAGTTGTTGTTTATATTTCCTTATATCATGATGAATGTTTATTATTCATGCTAGAATTGTATTAACCGGAAACTTAATACATGTGTGAATACATAGACAAACTGAGTGTCACTAGTATGCCTCTACTTGACTAGCTCGTTAATCAAAGATGGTTAGGTTCCTAACCATTGATATGAGTTGTCATTTGATTAACGGGATCACATCATTAGAGAATGAGGTGATTGACTTGACCTATCCGTTAGCTTAGCACGGTGATCGTTTAGTTTGTTGCTATTGCTTTGTTCATAACTTATACATGTTCCTATGACTATGAGATTATGCAACTCCCGAATACCGGAGGAACACGTAGTGTGCTATCAAACGTCAAAACGTAACTGAATGACTATAAAGATGCTCTACAGGTCTCTCCGATGGTGTTTGTTGAGTTGACATAGATCGAGATTAGGATTTGTCACTCTGTGTATCGGAGAGGTATCTCTGGGCCCTCTCGGTAATGCACATCACTATAAGCCTTGCAAGCAATGTGACTAATGAGTTAGTTACGGGATGATGCATTACGGAACGAGTAAAGAGACTTGCTGGTAACGAGATTGAACTAGGTATTGAGATACCGACGATCGAATATCGGGCAAGTAACATACCGATGACAAAGGGAACAACGTATGTTGTTATGTAGTTTGACTGATAAAGATCTTCGTAGAACATGTAGGAACCAATATGAGCAACCAGGCTCCGCTATTGGTTATTGACCGGAGATGAGTCTCGGTCATGTCTACATAGTTCTCGAACCCGTAGGGTCCGCAACGCTTAACGTTCGATGACGATCGGTATTATGAGTTTATGTGTTTTGATGTACCGAAGGTAGTTCGGAGTCCCGGATGTGATCACGGACATGACGAGGAGTCTCGAAATGGTCGAGACATAAAGATCGATATATTGGAAGGCTATGTTTGGACATCGGAATGGTTCCGGATGAGTTCCATTCTATTATTACACGAATACTAATACAAGGTCTCCGATATTACAATGAATAACATCGGCACGCCGACACTACGCCTGCCACGGTTGCTCCATTTAAGCAGCAAAACAACACGATGCAGCGGAATAACTTCTAGCAACAGAACAACAACGACGGTGGTGAACTCCACTCTGTAGGGACTCTGGCTGGAACGTTGATCCTAGCTCGCACGAACGGAAACCACGACAAGCAAGCAATCAAATCCGGCATGACCTGCAAACTGGCACGACACACCAGGTTAGTACATTTAATGTACTTGCAAGCTCACAATAACCAAAAGCATTCAAGACAGACAACAGCATGGCAGTTACAGGTTAAGCAGGAATTATCATGAGATCATCAGGTCAACATGGCATGAACAACATGAACATGGTACAGCTAGAACAATATGAGCATGGCATGAACATATAAATCTGACGATACTAGCATACAGCATGATGACACTATATGCACCAGTTATTCTGCTCGGGTTATCTCATAACCAAATGGTGATCCTTCCAGCGATCACAACCATGACCAACACTTGGTCTCAAACAGTGATCCTTCCCGCGATCACGACCATGACCAATACCTTGCCTCAAACGGTGATCCTCCCGGCGATCACAACCAACTTATCTCCTCATCGAACCGTGGTTGTTATTAAGCACATTATTATTATTATTACTATTGAGTCACAATGTGACCGACACGAACTGGGCCCTTATCCGCGAGCACGGCTATTGATAGATTTAATATACACTCTGCAGAGGTTAGTGCACTATACCCACACCACGGAACCCATGGCATCGCACTCCCATTCGGGTGGACCAACGGCGTTCCGACAAAACCGTCCTACTACCATGACACTCTCCCGGCCACTCCGACTCACTCCCCACTGGGCTAGTCCTGGGTGGCCCCGTGTCTACCGAAGACACAACGACCGTCGTCATGGCCAAACATAAACAGTCCCAAACGGGGACCCGGATCCATAACAACAACAATGGGCACACAATGCTTATGTTGTTATAAGAATGATCATGATGCCCTCATGTCCATATTTTACTTTATCGACACCTCTATCTCTAAACATGTGGACATATTTTTCGCTATCGACTTTCGCTTGAGGACAAGCGAGGTCTAAGCTTGGGGGAGTTGATACGTCCATTTTGCATCATGCTTTTATATCGAAATTTATTGCATTATGGGCTGTTATTACACATTATGTCACAATACTTATGCCTTTTCTCTCTTATTTTATAAGGTTTACATAAAGAGGGAGAATGCCGACAACTGGAATTCTGGGCTAGAAAAGGAGCAAATATTAGAGACCTATTCTGCACAACTCCAAAACTCCTAAAACTCCATGAAAGTCAGTTTTGGAATATATTACAAATATTGGGCGAAGAAAGCACCGGAAGGGAGCCAACCACCTTCCACGAGGGTGGGGGCGCGCCCTAACCCCCTAGGCGTGCCCCCATGCCTCGTGGGCCACCTGGCAGGCCCCCGATGCCCATCTTTTAGTATAAGGTGTCTTTTTCCTTGGAAAAAATAAGAAGGCAGCTTTCGGGACAAAGAGACGCCCTCTTGAGGCGGAACCTTGGCAGAACCAATCTAGGGCTCCGGCAGAGCTGTTCTACCGGGGAAACATCCCTCCGGGAGGGGGAAATCGTCACCATCGTCATCACCATCGATCCTCTCATCGGGAGGGGGTCAATCTCCATCAACATCTTCACCAACACCATCTCCTCTAAAATCCTAGTTCATCTCTTGTATCCGATCTTTGTCTCAAAACCTCAGATTGGTACCTGTGGGTTGCTACTAGTGTTGATTACTCCTTGTAGTTGATGCTAGTTGGTTTATTCGGTGGAAGATTTTATGTTCAGATCCTTTATGCATATTAATACCCCTCTGATTATGAACATGAATATGATTTGTGAGTAGTTACTTTTGTTCCTGAGGACATGGTAGAAGTCTTGCTAAAAGTAGTCATGTGAATTTGGTATTCGTTCGATATTTTGATGAGATGTATGTTGTCTTTCCTCTAGTGGTGTTATGTGAACGTCGACTACATGACACTTCACCATTGTTTGGGCCTAGGGGAAGGCATTGGGAGGTAATAAGTAGATGATGGGTTGCTAGAGTGACAGAAGCTTAAACCCTAGTTTATGTGTTGCTTCGTAAGGGGCTGATTTGGATACATATGTTTTATGCTATGGTTTGGTTTACCTCCATTCTTCTTTCGTAGTCGCGGATGCTTCCAAAGGTGATTAATCATAAGTGGGATGCTTGTCCAAGAAAGGGTAGTACCCAAGCACCGGTCTACCCACATATCAAATTATCAAAGTAACGAACATGAATCATATGAGCATGATGAAAACTAGCTTGACGATAATTCCCATGTGTCCTCGGGAGCGCTTTCCTTTATATAAGAGTTTGTCCAGGCTTGTCCTTTGCTACGAAAAGTATTGTGCCACCTTGCTGCACCTTGTTTACTTTTATTACTTGTTACTAGTTACGAATTACCTTATCACAAAACTATCTGTTACCGATAATTTCAGTGCTTGCAGAGAATACCTTACTGAAAACCGCTTGTCATTTCCTTCTGCTCCTCGTTGGGTTCGACACTCTTACTTATCGAAAGGACTATGATAGATACCCTATACTTGTGGGTCATCAGAGAACCAAGCACATCAAGAGACGCTTCAATTCCATCCGCAACCAAGTCAAGGAGGGAGACATAGAGACTTGCAAGATACATACGGATCTGAATGTTGTAAACCCATTGACTAAGCCTCTCTCATGATCAAAACATGATCAACACCAAGACTCCATGGGTGTTAGAATCATTACTATGTAATCTAGATTATTGACTCTAGTGCAAGTGGGAGACTGAAGGAAATATGCCCTAGAGGCAATAATAAAGTTGTTGTTTATATTTCCTTATATCATGATAAATGTTTATTATTCATGCTATAATTGTATTAACTGGAAACTTAGTACATGTGTGAATACATAGACAAACTGAGTGTCACTAGTATGCCTCTACTTGACTAGATCGTTAATCAAAGATGGTTAACTTTCCTAACTATTGGCATGAGTTGTAATTTGATTAACGGGATCACATCATTAGAGAATGATGTGATTGACTTGACCCATCCGTTAGCTGAGCACGATGATCGTTTAGTTTGTTGCTATTGCTTTGTTCATAACTTATACATGTTCCTATGACTATGAGATTATGCAACTCCTGAATACCGGAACAACACTTAGTGTGCTATCAAACATCACAACGTAACTGGGTGACTATAAAGATGCTCTACATGTGTCTCTGATGGTGTTTGTTGAGTTGCCATAGATCGAGATTAGGATTTGTCACTCTGTGTATCGGAGAGGTATCTCTGGGCCCTCTCGGTAATGCACATCACTATAAGCCTTGCAAGCAATGTGACTAATGAATTAGTTATGGGATGATGCATTACGAAACGAGTAAAGAGACTTGCTGGTAACGAGATTGAACTAGGTATTGAGATACCGACGATCGAATCTCGGGCAAGTAACATACTGATGACAAAGGGAACAACGTATGTTGTTATGGGGTTTGACCGATAAAGATCTTCGTAGAACATGTAGGGACCAATATGAGCAACCAGGCTCCGCTATTGGTTATTGACCGGAGATGACTCTCGGTCATTTCTACATAGTTCTCGACCCGTAGGGTCCGCACGCTTAACGTTCGATGACGATCGGTATTATGAGTTTATGTGTTTTGATGCACCAAAGGTAGTTCGGAGTCCCGGATGTGATCACGGACATGACGAGGAGTCTCGAAATGGTCGAGACATAAAGATGGATATATTGGAAGGCTATGTTTGGACATTGGAATTGTTCCGGATGAGTTCGGGCATTTACCATAGTACCGGGGGGTTACCGGAACCCCCCGGGGAGTCAATGGGCCTTATTGGGCCTTAGTGGGAGAGAGGAGGAGGCGTCCAAGGTGGAGGGCGCGCCCCCCAATCCCAATCCGAATTGGGTGGGGGTCGGCCCCCCGTTTCCTTCCCTCTCTCTCCCCCTTCCTTCCTCTCCTACTCCAACTAGGGAAGGGGGAATCCTACTCCCACCGGGAGTAGGACTCCCCTCCTTGGGCGCGCCATGAGAGGGTTGGCCCTCCCCCTGCTCCACTCCTTTATATACGGGGGAGGGGGCACCCCATATACACACAAGTTGACTGTTTAGCCGTGCAGTGCCCCCCTCCACAGATTTCCACCTCGGTCATATCGGTGTAGTGCTTAGGCGAAGCCCTGCGTCGGTAACTTCATCATCACCATCATCACGCCGTCGTGCTGACGAAACTCTCCCTCGTGCTCAGCTGGATCTAGAGTTTGTGGGATGTCACCGAGCTGAACGTGTGCAGATCACGGAGGTGCCGTACCTTCGGTTCTAGGATCAGTCGGATCGTGAAGACGTATGACTACATCAACCGTGTTGTCATAACGCTTCCGCTTACGGTCTATGAGGGTACATGGACAACACTCTCCCCTCTCATTGCTATGCATCACCTAGATGGATCTTGCGTGTGCGTAGGATTTTTTTGAAATTACTGCGTTCCTCAACAAGTTCCGCTTCAAGTGACCATTCACTTTGCAATAGAAGCACTCAGTTTCAGGCTTAGGTCTAGCTTTGGGTTTCTTCACGGGAGTGGCAACTTTCTTGCCATTCTTTCTTGAAGTTCCCTTTCTTTTCCTTTGCCCCTTTTCTTAAAACTAGTGGTCTTGTAAACCATCAACACTTGATGCTCTTTCTTGATTTCTACCTTCACCGATTTTAGCATCGCGAAGAGCTCGGGAATCATTTTGTCATCCCTTGCATATTATAGTTCATCACGAAGTTCCGGTAACTTGGTGATAGTGACTAGAGAACTCTATCAATCACTATCTTATCTGGAAGATTAACTCCCACTTGATTCAAGCAATTGTAGTACTCGTACATTCTGACCATATGCTCACTGATTGAGCTATTCTCCTCCATCTTGTAGGCAAAGTACTTGTCAGAGGTCTCATACCTTTCGACTTGGGCATGAGTATGAAATACCAATTTCAGCTCTTGGAACATCTTATATGCTCCGTGGCATTCAAAACGTTTTTGAAGTCCCGGTTCTAAGTCGTAAAGCATGGTGCACTAAACTATCAAGTAGTCATCATACGAAGCTTGCCAAATGTTCATAACGTCTGCATCTACTATCAAGGACATAATTCTTCTGTACAGCAATGAGGATAATCCTCAGATCACGGATCCAGTTCGCATCCTTGCTACTATCATCTTTCAACTTATTTTTCTCTAGGAACATATCAAAAATAAACGGGGAGCTATAACGTGAGCTATTGATCTACAACATAATTTGCAAATACTATCAGGACTAAGTTCATGATAAATTAAAGTTCAATTAATCCTATTACTTAAGAAGTCCCACTTATATAGACATCCCTCTGGTCATCTAAATGATCACGTGATCCATATGAGCTAAACCATGTCCGATCATCACGTCAGATGGAGTAGTTTTCAATGGTAAACATCAGTATGTTAATCATGTCTACTATATGACTCAAGTTCGACCTTTCAGTCTCAGTGTTTCGAGGCCATATCTACATATGCTAGGCTCATCAAGTTTAACCCGAGTATTCCGCGTGGGCAAAACTGGCTAGCAGCCGTTGTATGTGAACGTAGAGCTTATCACACCTGATCATCACGTGGTGTCTCGGCACGATGAACTGTCGTAACGGTTCATACTCAGGGAGAACACTTATACCTTGAAATTTAGTGAGGTATCATCTTATAATGCTACTGCCGTACTAAGCAAAATAAGATGCATAAAAGATAAACATCACATGCAATCAAAATATGTGATATGATATGCCCATTATCATCTTATGCCTTTGATCTCCATCTCCAAATCTCCATTGTCACCGGCATGACACCATGATCTCCATCATCTTGATCTCTATCAACGTGTCGTCACATGGTCGTCTCACCAACTATTGCTTTTGCAACCACTACAAGAAATCTGTTAATACATGACGGATTTAGTCCGTCATGGACCAGTGGAAAACTGTCATGGGCCCTCGTGCATGACGGATCTGAAACCCGTCATGTATATCACGTCATAATTTCACATCATCCCTTCCTTGACGGTTCTTGACCGTCATGGATCTGCATCAGGCCCGCCCAAGCCCAAACCTCTGTGATGGCAACAATCCGTCATGGACTAACGCCACGTAGGATTTTCGATGAATGACATGTCTGCCTACGTGGATACTATTTTCCGTCACAAAAATCGTCATCGATTTGGGCACAATTTAAATTTGGTCATGCCCATTAGCACATTCATTTCTGCCTCTTTAACCCATTTATTTCTACCTAATTTTGACCAAGAATGTTTTTGGCATAATGTGTCTCACTAATTCAAATGCTAATTTCTGCCCAAGAGGAAGTATTTGCAATGTGTTAGAACATTACACAGTTGATTCAGTTTGCAGCCATCGGTATGTAAATACAACATAGCAATTTACAAAATCCTTCTATGAAGTGATAACTTACAACATAGATGGACAATATATCACACAACAAGGTTAGGAACCGATACAACCCATTTTACATCAACATAACATATAAGCTATTGAGGTTGTTATTCATGTTTTCCTATTGGTCCTCCTGTGGCAACTATAATGTCATGGCTGATTGTGATGGCGGCACTAAGTAGCTCGCTACCTAATCTTCCCTGTCATATTTACAAGAACCTTATTAGATATTTGTAGACATGAATAGATCATAGAAATAAGAGAATTACAACAAATATAAAAATGAACTAAATGTTGTCCGAAATTCTTAAATCTTATAGTGCCTACAAATGAGAATAACATTGCATCTACTATAAAATGAGATTAACCATGAAGTTGCTTAAAATTAATCCAAAGAAAAGCCTGTCAAATGGAAGTCAAATGACAAAGAAACAAAACATACATCACATAAACTCAAGTACTATAGTAGTAGTAGTTGAGGCCATATAAACATGCCAACAAAATGGCATCACTAACCAATAATATCCTCGCCGTGATGTGTAAACTTGTCAACGTGAACATTTGAAGTTTATGCCAACCAGGTCAACGAGCAGCGGCATAAAACTCAATGTTATTTATGCTGCAAGTACATCTCAAAGGGCTGAAAAATAATAAACAATACTTGGTGCCCACTTGACAGACATAGTACTATTATTATAACAGGAAACAATAATGAAATTAAATGAATCATTATATATGTATACAGGGTGACAATGGTAGGAACAAGGCTTGCGCATGTGTGAGAGATGATTCATCATCACTGCATGTATATTAATAGTGCAAGCATGTATATGCATCAGCAGCAAAACAACATATGCTAAGACGTGTATTGTTTTTAATGTCATACTGCATGCATAATAAACAATGTTATAGTGTAGCCACCTAGTGCTATACATATTTAGTTTCCTAGCAGCAAGGATGCCAGGAAGCACATTGTATACAGATTAAAAAGTTGATATACCTTCTTAAGACTGTTAGATATTAGATTCAAAGCAGCAAGAACAATCAAGAATTTTTCCATAGCCTGCACAAGATAAGGTGATGTGAATGCACCTGCAAGCACAAAATTCAGACTATGAGCTACCATAGACCATATTAAAACATATATGCTAATTATTTTGAGAAGTCTGTTAGATGTTAGATTCACACTATCATTTACCAAAATTGAGATAAATAATAGTAGTATCAATCGTTTCTTAATAATCTCTATTTCCTTTACTTGCTTGGATCCTAGATTTTTGTGCGTCTATAAAAAAAATCTCTTTAGCCAATAACAAACCTAAGTTATTTTTCAAAATGTAGTGATTTTTATAGTTGCCTTTTCAAGCATGGTCCATGTTTTTCCATAACTAGAATATCCTTAAGCTATTAATTTCCAAATTTATGCAAGATGCAAACAGTTCACCAATAAACCTTTGATATATTGTATATTTAAATATCACAAAACAAAGTCCTAGTTTATTGCAAAGCAATGCTGCAAAACTAAAACATATCAGAGAGAACACACTACACATGGTATACCGAATAGAATAACTGTGAGAGGCAAGTTCCAACTCCATTGTCCAGAATATCTAGAATGTGGGCTATATCAAGTTGATATTGATCTGGCTGTCCAAAATCCTCTGAAGGCAGAAGTATGACTATGAAAATACATGTTAGCTCTTAACACGTAAAAGAGAGAGTTAGCGGGATCAATGATTTTCTGAATTGTGGCCAAACCTCATACAGAACATGAAACAAACATGTTCTGCTTGACCCAGAGACAATTAGAATTCCGGTTCAATACATCCTAGTTATGCTTAATGAAATCAACTAGATTCTTGTTACTTAAATTAATTGTGCTAACCCATGTACTATAGCGACAATAGGAGTAATGGTGGCTATAAGAGATCTTGATCAACAGATGTATGTATCATTCAAAAATATTGGAATGAAGTATCTAGTGGTCGGAGCATACCACTATTACCTTGCTAGTGAACACGCATTATTTAAGGCATTTGCTTAATTGGCCTTTAGTTTCAGGCCAACAACATCATTCAGAGTGTACTAATGAAACAGGGTTGTTCAGATTCACGACTTGCTGACCTGACTCGACTTGGACGCTTCCATCAACTGCCTGTTGTCTCGGCATATTTGTTGGTTCACACTGGCAGCCAACAATCGACATCACCGTCATACATTCACTTCTCTTCTATACCTATCAAATAGAACACTAAAAATTAGTGGGTGAAACAGGCTACGTTGTGCACATTAACCAAGATAATTACCACAGCTGAACAAGTGAAATATATATGTATAAGTGATATGCATATTAACCCAGAAAATTATGAACTACAAAATACTTCCTTCAATTGCCCTCACTGTCTAGGACACAATAGAACAAACTAGAGGTGCAATAGCTAAATTACTCCATTCTTCAGGCCCATGCAAGCTAGTAGTCTACATGAAACAGTGTGTGGTTCAGCCACGGGCTCACAACAGAGGAGATAGCCAGAGGTACAAGTGCTCAACTATAAAGAATCTATAAAGCCTCAATTAGCCCCCACAAAACTTCTCATTACAAGCCATTTGGATTGCCTCTTTATTTAGCTTGACACCAAAACTATTACTGCACAAGGTAAAGTGGTAAACATATATGTTCCATGCTTGCAAGAACAGGAACTTGTTCAAATATATACGGATGAACACGCTCAGTCAGTCAAAGCACATCCTAAGAAGAAAAGAAGGGCTAGAGGAGAGGAAAAGGGGTTTGAGGTGTTCACCTGAGCAAGGGAGGGCCTCCAGTGGTCCTAATGCAGTGGAGGAGGTTGCCATATGATGCTCCACCATGCCAGAGACGCATGAGAGGAGGTTGGGGTCGGTGTTGTGCGGCCCAGCATGGGCGAGCGCACCGAAGAAGGTGCCATCCAGGAGGAGGAGATGGCGCAAGGGGCGCGGTGTGCGCCGGAGCAGAGCCGCCGGAGACGTAGTGTAATAGATGCCCTAGTTAACAATCTTACTCTTGGTCAATTGATTGAGTGAGATTAATAAATTACTTTTATTCCACAAGCAAGAAAAATGCAAGGAACCTACAAGACCATCTCATGGGCATTTAATTATTACACTAGTAGTTGCTTAGCTAACTAGAAGATCTCACAACCTATTGCTTGCACGGTGAAAAAAGAAAAGTAAATAGCCAACAGTGCAAGTCTATCATTGGTTGTAACTTGCCAGTATCATGAAACGAAGTGGGCACATTGTCTGCATCAGGTTCAATCCAAGAAAATATGAGAGCCAATGGAGAACTATCCTAGAGCAGAGCAACAATCACTTGGAAAGAAAAGAAAAAAGAGAGCAAGAGGATTGACCTGCTTGTTCTCTGGGGAACCATGGTGGGTGGAGCAGACGACCTCGCTGCCCATCTCGTCCAGCTCATCGGGCTCGAGCGTGGGGTCCGGGTCATCACCGTCCATGGAACTGGAGAGGCGTAGAGCTCCTATTGATCTGAATCAAAGCAAAAAAAATCGATTGGGGATGGGAAAGAGAAGGAAGGAATGAAACAGAGAGGAGGTGAGGGGAGTAGGGAGGGACCTTGTGCGGGGCGTCTTCGTCGTCGGCGAGATCGAGGTTGGGCATCCCGCAGGTCACGGTCGTCGTGCTCCTCGTCCGGCACTTGCTGCTCCGAATCTCCAGATGGCGAGGCAGTTGTGCGGCCTGGGCGACGGAGGAGGGAGGCCCCTACCATAGATCCATGTCCCTGGTCTTTGGTGGCGAGAAACAGAGGCGCGCCATAGCGGCTAGGGTTGGCCGCCACTTCCATCGGGCCGCTGCAGCCGCCGTCGCTATGGATCTCTGGTCGCCGTCATCGGTTGGAGGCGGGGAGATTGGGGCAGAGGATGGGGACGAGGAGAGGCGTGGCGGCGGAGGACGGGGACGAGTAGAGGCAAGGCATGGCAGCGGCGGTGGATGAAGAAAGAGATTGGGGATGGAATTGTGTTAGGGTTAGCTTTTATATGGGAAAAAATAGGGCTTTAGGCGGGCTTTAGGCAGGCTTTTCGCGGGCTTGTGGGGCTGTACTAGGCCGTGCATGACGGTTTTTGAAACTGTCACCAGAAATCCGTCGTGCATTAACAGATTTCTTGTAGTGAACTATTGTTATTGCATAGCGATAAAGTAAAGCAATTATATAGCGCTTGCACCTTATGCAATAAAGAGACAACCATAAGGCTCCTGCCAGTTGCTAATAACTTCAACAAAACATGATCATCTCATACAACAAATTATATCACATCATGTCTTGACCATATCACATCACAACATGCCGTGCAAAAACAAGTTAGACGTCCTCTAATTTGTTGTTGCAAGTTTTACCTGGCTGCTACGGGCTTATAGCAAGAACCGTTCTTACCTTCGCATCGAAACCACGATGATTTTTCGTCAAGTGTGTTGTTTTAACCTTCCACAAGGACCGGGTGTAGTCAAACTTGATCCAACTAAAGTTGGAGAAACAGACACCAACTAGCCACCTGTGTGCGAAGCACGTCGGTAGAACCAGTCTCATGAACGCGGTCATGTAATGTCGGTCTGTGCCGCTACATCCAACAATACCGCCGAATCTAAGTAAGACATTGCTGGTAAGCAGTATGACTATTATCTCCCACAACTCTTTGTGTTCTACTCATGCATATAACATCTACGCATAGACCTGGCTCGGATGCCACTGTTGAGGAATGCAGTATTTCAAAAAAATTCCTACAATCACGCAAGATCTATCTAGGAGATGCATAGCAACGAGAGGGGAGAGTGTGTCTACGTACCCTCGTAGACCAAATGCGGAAGCATTTAGTAACGCGGTTGATGTAGTCGAACGTCTTTGCGATCCATCCGATCCAAGCACCAAACGTACGGCACCTCTGCGTTCGGCACACGTTCCGCTCGATGACGTCCCTCAATCTCATGATCTAGTTGAGGACGAGGGAGAGTTCCGTCAGCATGACGACATGGCGACGGTGATGATGAAGTTACCGGCGCAGGGCTTTGCCTAAGCACTACGACGATATGACCGAGGTGTGTAACTGTGGAGGGGGCCACCGCACACGGCTAAGACAATTGTCTGTTGTGCTATCGGGGTGCCCCCTGGCCACATATATAAAGGAGGGAGGAAGAGAGGAGGCCGGCCAGGTTGGGCGCGCCAAGGGGGGAGTCCTACTTGGACTCCTAGTCCAAGTAGGATTTGACCCCCTTTTTCCTTTCTTCCACCGGAGGGAAAGGGAAGGGAGAGAGAGGGGGAGGAAAGAGGGGGGCGGCCCCCTCCCATACTCCAATTAGTTTTGGGCAAGGGGAGGGCGCGCCCCTCTCTTGTGGCCATTTCTCCTCTACTCCAATAAGGCCCACTAGACCCAATACTTCTCCCAGGGGGTTTCGGTAACCTCCCGATACTCCAGAAAAATGCCCGAACCACTCGGAACCATTCCGATGTCCAAACACTAGTGCAGAACCGGGCAATAGCACCGGTTTGTAAGGCCCTTTAGTGCCGGCTCGGTAACCGGCACTAAAGTGTGGGCACTAAAGCCCCCCCCCCTTTAGTACCGGTTCAGCATGAACCGGTGCTAAAGGGCAACCACGTGGCACGAGCCAGCTCCGTGGGTGCGTAGGACATTAGTACCGGTTGGTAACACCAACCGGTACTAAATGTTTGGGTGTGTTTTGGTTTTATTTTTTATTTTTACTTTAATTTTGTGTTTTCAATTTAATTTAGTGATTTTTTTACATTATAATGAGTTGTTAAATCATTAGGTGAATGTACCGCGGATTAGTTTGACTAGATGCATGTGGATCCTAGCTAAGTCATCAAGTATATGTCATATCCATATTATATATACTTGATCACCTAATTAAGTGATCGAGGTAATATGGATATGGCATATACTTGATCACTTAGCTAGAATCCATCCAGTTGAAACTAATCTGCGGTTTATTTCATAAATGATATAATAACTCATCATCATCATATTAATATAAAAACTTTTGCATCATATATATCATCACCAACAACAGTTTTCATAGCTAGCTAAAAATCATCATATAATAGTCGTCTCATTACCACTACTTAATCATCATATAGTCATTACCGCTATCTAATCACCACCAACACTAGCTTAAAGAAGAAACATTCACTTGTACCAGAAGCAAAGATATCATCGAGTTCAACATGGTAATGATATTATAAGCGTTCATAACACCACAAAAGCGAAATCACTCTTTGAGATTAAGTTCAGGACGAAGAACACGGACATGAGAGGACAAGTACTAAGAGCATGAACTAGTTAATTAATCACTCATGCTGCTCTCTCTCAGGTAAAATAGCATAGAACATGTATAGCTTTCCTGATTCATCATATTGGAGCATGCAGATGAACCTGTCTCCTAATCGTGGGTTGCGCTTCTGACTGCTGCACCCTAGTACTTCTCTGCGATCGTTCACAATTTTGCTCCAGTCTTTTACTATTAAGCATTCCTCGCTATTAGAAATCCTGAATGCACTAAAGTGCATTGTAGGATATCTTGGCCGTAAGCTAACAATATTCATGGTACCTTTAGTCTCGATCCAAT
Source organism: Triticum urartu (assembly GCF_003073215.2). NCBI lineage: Eukaryota > Viridiplantae > Streptophyta > Magnoliopsida > Poales > Poaceae > Triticum > Triticum urartu. The sequence goes on along the minus strand of NC_053026.1, from coordinate 51,425,281 downwards.
CAGGCACAACATTCATCGGGAGTCCCTGTTGAAGAACATCATATAATAACATACTTAGCAATGAAGTTTAGCTTAAAAAAATAATGTATGCAAAAGATGCACTAAGGAGAAATAGTAGAAATCGTACCATCTTTCCTAAATATATGTGACCGTAGTTCAGTACAAACACTATTGGTCGCACGTTTTGAGTACTAACATTTCTAAGTGTAGGAAAAAAATTTGTCTTGATAGCATCAAGATCCTCAAGCCATGAAACATAATGACTTGTCTCCTCGCAGTTTAGTTCAGCCCCGGGACAGTGGACAGTCCTGTCTATCAAGCGCCGGACATGTTTGCTTGATTGGAAATAAGCTGTCAATATAAATTGAGGTCTATTAATTCAACTGGTTCAAATAATCTCATATCAAAGACATAAATATGGTTGAGAAACTCACATAATGGTAGAATTGGAGGCGTCTGCACATCGACCCAGATGTCTCTATTACCTTCAATATCATCTTCCGGACGAATATCAAAGGTGATAACCATATCAGGCTCAAATGCATAAGCCTTGCATAGTGCTTGCCAAGTTTTGCATTCAAAATAGGTGTATGTGTCTGCATTGTATAATTTGACGTTGAAGGTATAACCATGCTCGGTCTTCAAGTAAACTCTTTTTACCTCCATAGTTTCGTTAGGACTGAAACCTATCTTATCCAAGACAAAAATTCTTGCATGGCAGGGGATACGCTAGTAGAATAGTGAAAAATTAAAATTAAAAGTTGAAGCAAATGAAGCATAAGTCATGCTTAATTACGAAAAAAAGACTTGTCGTTGTGACTTACTGTATCCACTTCGAAGTTCTCATCCAGCTTGATGCTGAAGCGTCTATCATCAACTAGAAAATTTCTGCCGCACAGGCCGCGCTGGTCTTCGCAGTATTCGCACATAATGAAATCGTGTTCGTCGTTAGACGACATTCCTATGTTCATAGGTGAAACATTAAACACTTATTAGTTCTATTAATTCAACTAATTCTGTTAATTCAACTAGTTCAACTAATTCAACTAAGCACTTACGAAAAATATACCTAAATAAAGTAGCTCAACTAATTCAACTAATTAATTCAACTAATTCAACTAAATTAGTTCTATTAATTTTCTTACTAAAAATAAGGTAGCTAGTTCTATATAATAAAATGTTAATTAGATAATTAAATCTTATATAACTAAATTAAATATATATCTAACATATAATTTATATCTAATTCATCTAACATTTGACATTAATATCTAACATATGTTCATATATAGGTGAAACATATGTTCTTACTAAAATAAAGTAGGTAGTTCTATATAGTAATATTTTGATTAGATCATCAAATCTCATATACCTAAATTTTCTTACTAAAAATAACTAGTTCTATTAATTCAACTAATTCAACTAAGAATTTACTAAAAATAAACTAGTTCTATTAATTTTCTTACTAAAATATATAAAGTAGCTATATATAGTAATATTTCAATTAGATCATCAAATCTCATATATCTAAATTTTCTTACTAAAAATAAACTAGTACTAATTCAACTACCTAGTTCAACTAAGCATTTACTAAAAATAAACTAGTTGTATTAATTCAACTAGTTCAAATAATCTCATATACCTAAATTTTCTTACTAAAAATAAACTTGTTCTATTAAATTTCATACTAAAAATAAGCTAGTTATATTAATTCAACTAGTTCAAATCTCATATATATACCTAATTAATATTTAGCTAATTCATCTAAAATTGACATTAATATTTAACATCTTTTCCATATAATTAATCTAACATTAACATTCTAACATTCTTATCTACGTAATTTATCTAACATTAATCTAAACAACAGAAAACAGAAAATAAGAAAAAAACAATGTGTGTGTATGTGTGTGTGTGCGAGCGGGGGCCGGCGGCGCGAGACGACGATGCGATGGGGACGGCGCGACGACGAGCGGCGGGCCGGGGGCGACGGTGCGAACGAGACGATGACGTAGTACGGGGCGGCGGCGACGGGCGGCGGGGGCGATGGCGGTGACGACGACGATGGGTGGCGGGGGCGACGGCGAGACAGGCGGCGGGGGCAACGAGGGCGGCGGGGCCTGCGAGGGCGACAGCGCGGCGACGGCGGCGATGTCGCGCGAAGAAATTGGAGAAGAAGTGGTGGTCGATGAAACTGAATTTTTCGTAAGTGTCATACATATAGGAGGAGCCTTTAGTACCGGTTGGAGCCACCAACCGGTACTAAAGGCCAATTTTCGCCAGGCCAAGGGGCGGGAAACGACCCCTTTAGTACTGGTTCGTGCCACGAACCGGTACTAAAGGCCCAATCATTAGTACTGGTTGGAGCCACCAACCGGTACTAATGGTTGTGCGCTGCCACCGGCGGTGCACAATGTTTAGTCCCACCTCGCCGAGCGAAGGGCAGCCGCACTGGTTTATAAACCCAGCCGCGGCTGCTCCTTCGAACTTCTCTATATAGCAGGCTTCTGAGCCTAACTATGGCACGCTGCCCTATGAGACTGCTGGCCCTTCTGGGCCTGCATTTGCACACCCTAAGTCTGGCAGGCCCACTGGGCAGCGCCCCAACAAATTTTTTATATAGTTTTTTCTTTTCTGCATTATTTATTTTCTTCTATTTATTTTTGAGTAATTTTTTATATAGTTGTTTTTCTTTTCTGCTTTATTTCTTTTCTTCTATTTATTTCTGAGTAGTTTTTTTCCTGTATTTAGTTTCTTTGTGACCCTCTCTACTCTTTCACACATGCTATGTGGCTGAAATGATAATACCATTGCAAGTTTCAACATTTTCAGAATTCATTTTGTAGTGATTTTCAATTTCACGGTCATTTAGCTCTCTAAACAATTAGGTAAATGACTGAAAAACAACAAATGATGTCAGAACATGTTGGAAATTGATGACGTCGCTTTGAATGTTGCATACTGAACACAAAAGAAGTCCGGAGTTCAAATAAGTTTAAAAAACATTGAAGTGCCCATGTAACAGATGAGTTCTCGTTCGAAACCCTGATACTCCGAAAGAGATTGTCCAGTTTGTACACGAAGTGCGTCCCGTTTTTGCCGTGACCCTCTCTACTCTTTCGCACATGCTATGCGGGTGAAATGATGATACCATGCCAAGTTTCAACATTTTCACAGTTCATTTTGTAGTGATTTTCAATTTCACGGTCATTTAGCTCTTTAAACAATTAGGTAAATGACTGAAAAACAACAAATGATGTCAGAACATGTTGGAAATTGATGACGTCGCTTTGAATGCTGCATACTGAACACAAAAGAAGTCCGGAGTTCAAATAAGTTTAAAAAACATTGAAGTGCCCGTGTAACAGATGAGTTCTTGTCCGAAACCCTGATACTCCGAAAGAGATTGTCCAGTTTGTACACGAAGTGCGTCAAGTTTTTGCCGTGACCCTCTCTAATCTTTAGCGCATACTATGCGGGTGAAATGATGATACCATGATAAGTTTGAACATTTTCGCAGTTCATTTTGTAGTGATTTTCAATTTCACGGTCATTTAGCTCTCTAAACAATTAGGTAAATGACTGAAAAACAACAAATGATGTCAGAACATGTTGGAAATTGATGACGTCGCTTTGAATGCTGCATACTGAACACAAAAGAAGTCCGGAGTTCAAATAAGTTTAAAAAACATTGAAGTGCCCGTGTAACAGATGAGTTCTCGTCCGAAACCCTGATACTCCGAAAGAGATTGTCCAGTTTGTACACAAAGTGCGTTCAGTTTTTGTCGTGACCCTCTCTACTCTTTCGCACATGCTATGCGGGTGAAATGATGATACCATGCTAAATTTCAACATTTTCACAGTTCATTTTGTAGTGATTTTCAATTTCACGGTCATTTAGCTCTTTAAACAATTCGGTAAATAACTGAAAAACAGCAAATGATGTCAGAACATGTTAGAAATTGATGACGTCGCTTTGAATGCTGCATACTGAACACAAGAAGTCCGGAGTTCAAATAAGTTATTAAAAATAAAAAAGAGGTGCAATGCTGTTTAATTTGCTTCAAGCCTTTCGGAATAGTGTAGACTGCACTACACATAGCTCAGTGCAATCTATGCTATTCCGAAAGGCTTGAAGCAAATCAACGTGCAAGTGAGCATTGCGCCTCTTCTTCATTGTCTCTGCACTCACGGCTTATAAACCGCTCATACTACCTCTCTCTTAGCGAGGTGGGACTAAAAATCAGCTTACTAAGAAACTCTAGTATCGGTTCATGCCATGAACCGGTACTAAAGGTCTTCGTGGGGGCCCCAGCCTGACCACAGCCTCACTGGCCTCATTAGTACCGGTTCGTGGCATGAACCGGTACTAAAGGTTTCCCACGAATCGGTACTAATGATGCCCGCCCGCCTAGCCGTTGGAACCGGCACTAGTGGTCACATTAGTGCCGGCTCAAATTCAAACCGGCACTAATGTGCTTCACATTTGACCCTTTTTCTACTAGTGAAATGCAACCTTCCAATATATGAATCCTTATGTCTCGACCATTTCGAGACTCCTCGTCATGTCTGTGATCTTATCCGGGACTCCGAACAAACTTCGGTCATCAAATCACATAACTCATAATACAAATTGTCATCGAATGTTAAGCGTGCGGACCCTATGGGTTGGAGAACTATGTAGACATGACCGAGACACATCTCCGGTCAATAACCAATAGCGGAACCTGGATGCTCATATTGGCTCCTACATATTCTACGAAGATCTTTATCGGTCAAACGCATAACAATATACGATGTTCCCTTTGTCATCGGTATGTTACTTGCCCGAGATTCGATCGTCGGTATCATCATACCTAGTTCAATGTCATCACTGGCAAGTTTCTTTACTCCTTCCGTAATGCATCATCCCGTAACTAACTCATTAGTCACATTGCTTGCAAGGCTCATAGGGATGTGCATTACTGAGAGGGACCAGAGATACCTCTTCGATACACGGAGTGATAAATCCTAATCTCGATCTATGCCAACTCAACAAACACCATCGGAGACACTTGTAGAGCATTTTTATAATCATCCAGTTATGTTGTGACATTCTATAGCACACAAGGTGTTCCTCCGGTATTCGGGAATTATATAATCTCATAGTCAGAGGAACATGTATAAGTCATGAATAAAGCAATAGTAATAAACTAAACGATTATTATGCTAAGCTAACGGATGAGTCTTGTCCATCACATCATTCTCTAATGATGTGATCTCGTTCATCAATTGCAACACATGTCTATGGTCAGGAAACTTAACCATCTTTGATTAACGAGCTAGTCAAGTAGAGGCATACTAGGGACACTCTGTTTTGTGTATGTATTCACACATGTACTAAGTTTCCGGTTAATACAATTCTCGCATGAATAATAAACATTTATCATGATATAAGGAAATATAAATAACAACTTTATTATTGCCTTTAGGGCATATTTCCTTCAGATCATCGTCGTGCCGCCATATGATTTAAGCTCTCCCTGCTGCCACCGGATTCGAGCAGCACACCTACTGCCATGCCGCTGCCACTTTTCCGCCGCCAGACTCGGCCTTCTCGCGCCGCACAGACACCGCCCATGGCGACCAATCTGCCACTCGATTCACAACCGCGCCGCCGGCCATTCGAGCTGCCGCCGCTGGACCTCCGGGTTCTTGTCGCTCGACCGCCGACTCACGTGCTGCCACCGCTCGGTCCGCCGACACTCCTCCCGGCTTTCGGCACTCGCCGCCGGCGTTACTCCCCGCTCTTTTTTCATCTTCATTTACGTCATCAATATACATCATTTGTTGGAGTTGGGCCTTTTTTGGAGATGCAAAAAAGCACTTTTTGGAGATGCAAATTTTTACGTATCCAAATTTGCATCATCTATTGGAGAAGCTCTAACTACAGGAATACAGTTCGTCAACTTAGCAAAGACTTCCTAGCAAAGCTTGCACCCTTCCAGTGCCGGCGCGGAGCTTGGGAGGTAGTCCAGGAGCGGATGCAGATTGTGATCTGCATCGATGATATCTGGAAGATGGAATGTGTGCTGGGTTCGTGGTTCGTGGATGGCAGGTATGGTTTTCTCCTTCGGCGTCTTAGTCGTTGTGGGGTACCATATCTCAAGTTTGATAGAGTGTCCGGAGTGTTGCCTCGATCTGATTCGTTCAACAGCAAGGGCTTCACTTTTCGTGAGCCACCTTGGAGGTACGCAAAGCTACATATCAGCGATGGAGCCGCGTCGAGCTCGGGCGAGGAGGTGATCCGTCATTCTTTCCGACGGTGGCTGCTGTGGTGGTGTTAGAGGCAGGTGACGGACGTTGGTGTCAAACTCAGAAAGGTTCTATTATCCTTTTAGTTTTGTCATGTCGGTCCTTACATGACTTATACTTTGATCTTTATGATACGAATGAAATACATATTACCACGAAAAAAATCTTGACACCCTGCAAAAATAAAATAAAAATACCTTAAAAAAAACCTTGATTAAAGGAAAACGATTCGTGCCGGCTGGGCGTGCAGATGTCACACGAGCAGCAGTTTTCACGAGGCCATTGCTTCTCTTTTTTCGTTCACCTGATTTGTTTTTAATTTTTTGAGGGTGATGTGTTTCTTAATTGAGGCATTAATTTTCCAATTTATTTCTTTCCTAATTAAGGCATTCAATTCATAATTGATTTTTTATTTCTAATACTGGTGTTTCTTAATTGTGGCGTTCAATTCCTAATTTATATGTTTCCTAATTTAGGCACTCAATTCCTAATGGAATTATTAAATTCCTAACAATGGTGTTTTGATGTGATACATCATTCGGTGGATCTGGTGCCCCGGTGTTTATTTGTGAGTAGAGAGGATTTGTAGGATTCACACAACTCACGCTTTATAAGTAGTCAGTAGTAGAGGTATTTTTTTCCGAATTAAGGCATTCAATTCCTAATGAAACTATTTAATTTCTAACAACGGTGTTTTGATGTGATACAATGTGAGTGGGAAGAATTTGTAGGATACACAAAACTCGAGCTTCTATAAGTAGTAGAAATAGAGAAAGAGATAAAGATAGACATAGACATGTTGTTTAGCAAATACTCCATCTGTTCCGTATTAGTTTTCTGTGCGTACCCTTCCACCATCCATTACCTGCTTTAGATAAAAAAAAGAATCTCTCTCTCTAATTATATGCGCTCACATTTCTCCCTCTCTCCTATCCCACCAATTGAATTTTTTTCTGGTGTAGCGAGATTTAGTTGTCTTTTATTAGGTCGTTCGTTATTTAGTTGCCTCTAATTAAGCTGCAAACTACATAATTGTTTAGGGTATTTTCGTCCAAAATACTTCTCAATTATGTTCCTTGGTCACCGCGTCCAAAAAAATACATATATTAAGGAATGGAGCGAATATATTTTTATTACATGTATCACACGGGTCAGGATCGTGTACCATATGCAAATAGGGCCAACAAAAACAAACTTTATCAGATGGGGAATACAAGTTCATTCGATCCAAGCCTGCGCCCTCTCCGGCGCTTGTTTTCTTTGCTCACCTGCCGGCAGGCCCAGAACTCCTGGACTGCTTGTGGTGTTGTATGGCTGTCGTTGTACTGTTTCTCTCCTTCTAATAAAGATCGGCCTTTGGCCCTTCGATACTCTTGCCGGGGATTGCCATGAGGGGATGCTGGAGCTTCTCTCTGATCTGGATCTGGGTGGTGTTGCTACAATGTTTACTGGCCTGAGCCTTGGTGGTATGCGTTTATATAGAGGCTTAGGGTTTTAATGCATCAAATGCTTTCTTAGGATCCAGGTTTGAATGCGTTGAATGTTGCCTTAGATTATGCTACTCTCTCCGTCTGGAAATACTTGTCATCAAAATAGATAAAAGAAGATGTATTTAGACATATTTTAGTTGTAGATACATCTCTTTTTATCTATTTTGACGACAAGTATTTTGGGCCGGAGGGAGTACGTATTAACTTTTGTAAATAAATACCATATACTCCCTTCGTTTCTAAATATTTGTCTTTCTAGAGATTTCAACAAATGACTATATACGAAGCAAAATGAGTGAATCTACACTTTAAAATATGTCTATATATATCCGTATGTGATAGTTTATTTAAAATCTCTAAAAAAACAAATATTTAGGAACGGAGGGAGTATGTGGGTAACTCTTGCTGACCGAGCTTTGGCCGAGACATGAATTACTCTCCATAATATCATGCGTAATCACGTAATCAACATCGACCACCAAAACGGTCATACACCACACTAATGGACTTTTTGTGTAAAAACTCACTACACTGATGGATAAACACACGTTCTTCATCATCTACGAGCACGAAGCAAAAAAACACCTTCTGTGACATGCACCCGTGTTCACAATGGTTTCTTAACTTTGCTTCCTTTTTAACTTTGCTATTCCACACATAAGTTGGGGGAGTACAAACATACATACCATGCACAAATAATTTAAATTCATCCAATCGCATACTCGGTACAAATAACAAAGCACAAAAGTAATATTCGCAAAGGGAAACGGTGCATGTCTGCCGGTGGTCATAAGAGGCAATGCATATTTAAAAAGAAGAATGCTCAAAATTGATCCGTTGCATATACACGTGCAAATCTATGAGTTTGTAGGTAATATTCTTCATGCTGCAAAATGTGGTGGAACTGCAATCAAGCCCCAACCTTCCAATCGACTTTCTACAAATCTGAGCATTGCCAGTGACAATTGCGACATCAACGTATATACAAAAACGCCACATCGCAGATCACAACAGAGATACTCATTGAGCATCGACAGTTATCGCGTCTAGCTTCTTTTCAGCTTCTCATGTTCTCTTCTTGGACGCCCCGAGGTGTAGAAATGCATGCTCTAGTCAATGCAACAAAAAGACCGATCTGATGAAAGAGACTAGGCAGCACATTATACGTCAACACTCCCCTCACGTGTGGCTCCCTCAGGCCTAAACTGTGACGCCCCCGATTTGACCGTACACTAATCATACACGCAAATGTGTACGATCAAGATCAAGGACTCACGGGAAGATATCACAACACAACTCTAGACACAAATTACAATAATACAAGCTTTATATTACAAGCCAGGGGCCTCGAGGGCTCGAATACATAAGCTCGAAAACACAAGCAGCGGAAGCAACAATATCTGAGTACAGACATGAGTTAAACAAAGTTTCCTTAAGAAGGCTAGCACAAAAGCAGCAACGATCGAAAAGGCAAGGCCTCCTGCCTGGGAGCCTCCTAACTACTCCAAGTCGTCAGCGGTCGTCACGTAGTAGTAGGCATCCTCCGGGTAGTAGTAGTCATCAGTGGCGTCGTCTGGCTCCTGGGATCCGTCATCTGGTCGCAACAATCGGGTATGGGGGAAAAGAAGTAGCAAAGCAACCGTGAGTACTCATCCAAAGTACTCGAAAGACTTACATCAGATCTAAACTAAGTATGCATATGTACCAAAGGAATGGGTTGTATCTATGGACTAAACTGCAGAATGCCAGAAGGGAAGGGGAAAGCCTAGCCTACCGAAGACTAGCATCTTCTGGAAACCACCATCTTGCAGCAACAGGAGGGAGTAGAGTAGCATAAAGTAAAGTAGTAGAAGTGTTATCAACCTCGGCCAGAGATCCTTTCTCGACTCCCTGTGAGAAAGCAATCCCAGAGCCATACTATCCAGTTATCATCTCATATCCAAGTCTCATCACAATCCATTTCTCATCACAAGTATCCAGTTCTAGTTGTATCGATCGGGATACAACTCCAAGTGTCCGTTACCGTAGGACAGGCTATCGATAGTTGTTTTCTTTCCGGCAGGGGTGCACCAACTTACCCACCGTGCTCGATTAACTCCGGCCGGACACACTTTCCTGGGTCATGCCCGGCCTCGGCCAAACAATACGCCGCAACCCGACCTAGGCTTAATAGAGAGGCCAGCACGCCGGACTAAACCTATGCCCCCAGGGGTCATGGGCCATCTCCCGGGAACTCCTGCACATTGTGTGGGTGGTCGGTGAGCAGACCTAGCTACCTCCTTCAACAAGGCAGGCGATTACGTAGTCCAACCCGTCGTGCGCCGCTCAGTCGCCGACGTCTATTAAGCTTCGACTGATGCATACGACGCAGAACGCCCATACTATGCCCACGTGATGGTTAGTGCTATCAGGCCAGAGGCCCCTCAGATCAAATATCTAAATCGTAGTGGATTAGGAACGCGCGGTAACGAGCAGAGACTCACGATCGATGTGACCCCGTCGCCCCGTCTCGAGTACTTGCGATAAGGGCTAAGAATGCCCGGCCATGCCTCGTAAGTATCTCGCGGGCACTTTCCAGGTCAACCCATCTCCACATCACTCGCAATTAAGCTCGCGCGGGTACCCCTCAGGGTCGACCCGTCTTTAGTAACATGGCTCAGTGTAAAGTCATAGTAACCATAGTAACTGTGTGTCTAACACCAAGGGGAAAACCCGAGGAATCACCCCTGGTGAGTTCCACTCGATGTTGTCATCAAGGTGAATGTAAGAGGATCCACCCTCGAGGATCACATTTGATGGGTTGCACGAAAGAGCCTTATCGGAAGTGGTTAAGGAGGAAATCACCCTCGATGACCTCGACCGTATAGCTACACTACGGAGATCTCATCAGGAGTGATGTAAGAGGTTCCACCCTCGGCACTCGATGGTAACTCTGCAGAGTCGTACAACTAGGGGGGTGATGTGTGGTGTCGGGGCCTGGACGTCGATCACGTTGATCGAGTCATCGAACATAAAGCGGGGCAACTGGGACAAGGTGAGGGTCACTGATGGATCACTAACCAACCTAAACTAAGCAGTTTAGGATAAGCAGGTAAGGTATAAAAGCAGGTAACAACAACAGGCTATGCATCAGAGTAGGATCATACAGAAAGCAGTAGCAGTTCTAATGCAAGCATGAGAGGCAAAGAAATGGGCGATATTGGAATGCTCAAGGAGGGTTTGCTTGCCTGGTTGCTCAGACAAGAAGGAGGGGTCGTCGGTGATGTAGTCGATCACAGCGGCATCATCAGTCTCGGGGTCTACCGGAGAGAAGAGGGAGAAGAAACAGTAAATACAGAGCAATCAATGCATCACAAGGCATAACATGACGACGGGCAGAGCTAGGGTTGCCCTAATGTAGTACTACACGTTGCAGACGGAGGGGATAAACATCCGAGGATGGATTCCCGGCGTTAGGCGGATTCCGGACAAAGGAAAAGAGGGGGAAAGTTCCAAGTTCAGCATGCTAGGGTCATGTGACAGATGAACATGCAACTTATTCGGATTCATTGGATTTTTCTGAGCAACTTTCATATAGAAAAAAATTTCATCCGAGCTACGGTTTAATTGCTATGATTTTTCAAAGATTAAAGCATTTCCAGAAATTATTTAAATTAACAGAATTAACAGAAAAGGAAAATGATGTCAGCATTGCGTGGGGATGATGTCGGCGGTCAACAGACACGCTGACCAGGTCAAAACTGACTTGTGGGTCCAGTGGGACCCACATGTCATAGACAGAGAGCTAATTGAGTTCATTTTAATTAAATAGAGCTAATTAAGGGGGGTGGCTGCTTAGGTTAATTAACCATTTTAAATTACACTAAAATTAATTAGCGAGTGGGGCCCGCCTGTCATCGACAAGGGATGCCCAGTCAGCAAAGTTGACTGAGTCATCTTAGCCAACAGGGGCCCGCGGGGCCCGCTGGCAGTGACCCAGGGGGGTGGCCCTGACCGGCCACGTCGGCAGGGCGCCGGAGAAGGCTCCGGCGACCTCTTCCGCGGCGTCATGATGCCGGAGATGGCCGGGATTCGCCTACAGGGGGCCAACACGGGCGCGGGCAGGCGCGTTCGAACGGGGAGAGCCCGCCGCATCGCGTGGTGAGGCCGGACAGAGCTGGAGCTACCGGCAACGGCACCGGCGACGAGTGGTGGCGGTGGTGGCATTCGGGACCTCGTCGGGATCGCATTACGGGGCACGGGGACGGGCCGTGGCCAGGTCCGTCTGAACGGTCGTTCGATGCCGCGTCGTTTGGTGGCGCTGGGAGCGATTGAGGTGGCCGGAGACGGCCGTTGCAGTGACGGTAGGCGACGGCGGCGATCGGGCTTCGACGGGGACGACGTTGCGGGGTGTGGCAAGACAAGCTAAGGGCACGGGCGGCTCCGCCGTGAGGCCCTGAGCGTGACGCGGGGCTTGGTTGAGCTCGACGGCGTCAGTAGCGATGGCGGGGAGCTCAGTGGCGGGGGTCGAGCTTCAGCAGGTGCAGTGAGCGAGCTAGAGAGGGAGGCGGCCTACGTGAAAGAGGGAAGAGGAGGGCGAACTCACCGAGAGGGCGCACAAGGGCCCGTCGGTGGGTTTAGGACCTGCAGCGGGCACCGTCGTTGAAGAAGACGACGGTGAGCCGAGGAAGAAGACGACAACGGGGTGGGCGCTGTAGGGGCGACGAGCTCGAGTCCGTGGTCGGAGAAGATGTAGCTGGGCACGGGAGCACTCGGGGACTCGTCGGAGAGGGGCGGGGACATCGGTGGCCGCGGTCAGCACGGCGTCGCGGCCAAGGACGCGCTCGGAAGCGGTGGATCTGAAGGGGGAGAGGAGAGGAGGAGCAGGCGGAGTGGGCGAGGGGAAGTGGGAGTGGCGGCAGGTGAGGGGTAGGACTCGAGGCGTCGAGGGGGCGCTCTTATCCCCTCCCTCGTCGTCGACGGCGAGGCTGTCCGGCGGGGCTCGCCCCTGTTGCGACCCCGGTCGGGGGAACAGGGGGAGAAGGCGACCCAAGGAGGGGCTGGGCCGGACTAGCTGGAGTGGGCCGAGGCTCGGCCAGGCACTGTGCACTTGGCCCAGTGCACAGTGGCCTGTGTTCTTTCTCTTTTTTATTTTTGCTTTTTTAAGCTTTTCTGTTTTAGCTATTATAGGCCATTTAGACAGTTTACAAAAATGTTGGTTCACCACCAAAATTGTCAAAAGAAAATTTGCCACATGATGAACATTTTAGTTAATTTTGAAATTCACTTAGAATTTGAATTTGAATTCAACTAGAATAATGAAAGAGATAGAAGACAATGATGACCAAACACTTGTTTAGCAAAATGATTAGCTTAACCCCAAGGGTTACTGTAGCATGACACTGGGGGTGTTACATAAACGTGGACCGAAGGTGGGCTACAATTTTAATTGCGTCAGTCGGGTCTTGACCTCAAGACCTCTTGGCTCTGATACCATATTGAATTCATACTCCAGCCAACTTATCCAAAAGTCCAAATTATAGGAGAGGGCCGGACATCATACTCGAATACTCCCCCTCACGTCTATGCTTCTTTGGAGCTATATGATGTGGGCAGCGGAAGCGGGGGTAGACCGCAATTATTTATTGCGTTTACTGGGTTTTGAACCCTGAACCTCTTGGTTGTAAGTTTATGCACCTAACCAATTCACCCATCAGTCCGAACTGATGGAGGGAGGCGGGCAATATATTTCAACACTCCCCCTCATGTCTAGACTATTTTAATCCTTAGACGTGGGATCGATGTAGGCCGTAGAATCATTTTTTTAATTTAATACTGCGTTGGCAGGGTCTTGAACTCAAGACCTCTTGGCTCTGATACCATATTGAATTCATGCTCCAGCCAACTCATCCAAAAGTTCGATCTGATGGAAAAGACTAGGCAGCACATTATACGTCAACACGAGGAGCCTTCTCTCTGTAGCCCGAAGCATCCATCTTCTGTGACAGAGCATCCGTAGCCTGCACACTTTCACAACAAACCATGCTACTTAGTGATACAATCAAGTACAAGAAAGAAACCTAGGCATATGTCTTCACTGTTCAAACCATCTAGAAGAGACACTGTAGACTTACTTTTGAATTTTGTCTCTCTTTTTCTTTAGCTTTTCACGCTCAGCTCCCGCATTTAGAGCTCCTTGAAGCTGGATGTACACGCCTAGATCTTTGTTTACGACAGCAGATGCGCAATCAGGTGGAGTTTCATCACTCTCTGCCAGGAGCTGCAGAATTTTCAATATCAGACCAGCCCTTAAAGTTCGCTAACAGGAATGATTATCCAGCAATAACCCACCAAAGGATAGCTCCGCTTAAGCATGGAGACCCGTTTCGGTACAACCCCACCTCCTAAAACGTATAAAGGGTAATATAGTAATTTCACAAGTCATACTTACTTTTGTATGTAGGGTGGGTAGCCTGCTGGACGTAAACGTAGAGAAGACCACCGATTGGGCCGGCCCATTAAGGTAGCGTATAGCAGCGCTTCAAAATTAAAACCATGCCTGCAGAGTTTGAACTCGGGACCTCCAGACTTCTGGTACAACCAGCTAGCCTAGCCAGCGTCTTTGGGTTAATGGCAGCACGAAGCCTTAAGCATAACATCATGGAGATTATTTTTACGAACTTCCAATGCAAAATATGTTTTCGAAAACAAAACGTGATTTTTGTGTGAATCCCAAACACTATTCAGATTTTTTTGAACAAATATATAATAAACTGAAACATTTTTAAAAAATCATGAAGAATTTTGAAACGCAAATGTTTTTTTTAAACCGCAACATGTTTCTAATTCCCAATTTTTATGGAAACACAAACAATTTTTGGAACGTGAAATTTTTTTTGCAACTCCAGAAAATAAATGGAAAAGGAGCAAACATTTTTGTAATTGCGAAAAAAAATTGTAACAGAAGCATAAGACCATCATTTTTTGAAATTTTTGGGAAAAGTATGAAAACGGGAACATTGATTGAAATTTCAAACAAATTATAATACATGAAAAAAATTGGAATCCCAATCATTTCTCTAACAGTTGTGAAAATTTTGAATAAACACATTTTGAAGAATTTTTGGAAAACACGTACATTTTCTGAAATTCCTGACTTTTTCTTTGAAAATGACAAACAAAAGTTGAAGACATGTACATTTTTTTTAAATTATGAACATTTTCTGAAGTTTTTGAAAATTGATTAATAAATATGAATATTTTTGAAATTCTGAAAATTGGTTTTAAAAATATTGAAGGTTCAGTGGTCACTAAGGATGCTCGATAGGTGAGACCTTAACGTTATTTGCTTCGCTCGTTCTATCTGTTTGATTGATAACTTCATGCGACGAGTGTCAATTAGGAAATTTCATATGTTTTGAGAGTAGCATCAAATAGAAGGCAACACACGCAGGAGGCTAGCCGACTGGGTTGGCCCATTCACGCTCGCAAAAAACAGAAAATAATTCACCAATATGATAGTTTTAAGTAACTATTTTAATTATGATTTTAAATACATTTTCCCCTTCGAACCTAGCATGGATGCAAACCATGGGCATGCCCACCTGCTAGCAAAAGTTGAGATCGTTACACGAATGTCCCAAAAAACATAATGTTCAATGGAAGGTGTCTGGATAGGCCATGAGCACATTTTTTCTGAACATTCTGAAATGGCCCCAACTTTCTTAATGGCTTGTTTGACCAATTCAAGGCACCATGCCAAGTTTCTTGGCTTTTCGATTTATTTTTTGCATTTTTTGGTGTTTTCTCGGTCAAAAAAGATCGATAAATGACTGGACGCGTCGCAACTTGCATACGATGTCAGAAATTGTTCAAACCTGGCATGGATGCCTACCTTGGGCATGCCCACTTGCTTTGAAAAAATGGGGTCATTTTAAGAATGTCCAAATAGAGCATGTTCAATGGAGAGTGTCCAGGTGGACCAGAAATGTCCGTCCGAGAGCATATTGTTTCTCAATATCCTTTAATTGGCCCTAATTTTTTCATGGCCTTTTTATGACCAATTTAAGGCATCAGTCCAACTTGCCTAGGTTTCGACAAGTTTTGCCATTTTTGGAGTTTTCTCGGTCAAAAAAGCTGATAAATGGCCGGAGGTGTCGCGAATTGCATATGGTGTCAAAAATCGTTCAAATCTGGCATGGATGCCTCACATGGGCATGCCCACCTGCTTGTAAAAGTTAGGTTCATTTCTAGGATGTCCAAAAAACCATATTCAACGGATGGTGTCCGGGTAGGACAGAAGGGTCCGCCTGAGAACATATTGTTTCCTAATATCCTTGAATGGCCCTGATTTTTTCATGCCCTTGTATGACTAATTAAATGCACCATGCCTGGTTGCTTGAATTTTCGACGAGTTTTACATTTTTCTAGAGTTTTTCTCGGTACAACCCCCCCTCTCCCCCCGGCTAATAAATGTGTTTGAATGAAAAGATCAACTTGTATTGATTGATAGAAATAGTACAGCTTATATATGTTTGGAAGAGACGCATCGCACAAGACGCGATGGTTGGAACCGATGCAACGGTTAGAGGAGAGGGGAAAAGAGATGTGTCGGTTGCTACAAGACGCCTGCATGCCGCAGGACAAGGGAGATTTCCCTCTAATTAATAGCGCTAACTAATCACAACACTCCCCCTAATCTACACTTGTCCATATAGAATCATCATATAATCATCAGGTAGAATCGTCATCTTGAAAGATTGTCCAGGTTGCATCATCATCTCAAAAGGATTCTTCTCCGGTGATTCTTCATTAATATACTTGATGAGAACCTGAAACATAAAACTCACAGAGAGAAAGAAAAGTAATATGATACTTCAAACAGGTACAGTTCAGGGAGACACTCCCCCTGATTCTTGCAAGTCCCGAAGTCGTCGCATACCAATTCCATGAACATATTTCTGAAATGTAGAATTTGGTAGAGACTTGGTAAATAAATCAGCAAGATTTTCACATGATTTAATTTGCAAGATGTTTATTTCTCCCTTTTTCTGAAGAACATGGGGGAAAAACCACTTAGGCGAAATATGCTTAGTGATATTACTCTTGATGTATCCTGTTTGCATCTGTGCAACACAAGCCGCATTATCTTCGTAGATAATGGTAGGTGATTCTATAGAACCAATTCCACATGACTTTTGTATGTGGTTTATCATTCTGCGAAGCCACACACATTCGCGTGATGCCTCAAATAATGAAATTATTTCAGAATGATTGGTAGATGTTGCCACCAGAGTCTGTTTAGAAGACTTCCATGATATGGCAGTTCCACCATGTAGGAACACAAAGCCGGACTGCGATCTGGCATTATGGGGATCAGATAAATAGCCAGCATCGGCGTATCCAATCATATCAGAGTCCTGATTTCTCCGAAACTGAAAGAATAGGCCAAGATCCTTTGTGCCTTGGAGATATCGAAAGATATTCTTAACTCCGGACCAATGGCGTTTGGTGGAAGCTGCGCTATGTCTAGCAAGTAGATTCACTGCAAATGCGAGGTCAGGTCTCGTGCAATTTGCAAGATACGTGAGCGCTCCAACGGCACTAAGATATGGAACCTCAGGTCCCAATATTTCTTCTCCATCGTCCCTTGGCCTGAACGGATCTTTCTCTACGTCTAGAGAGCGAACCACCATGGGAGTTTTAGATGGGTAGGATTTGTCCATATTGAATTTCTCCAATATTTTCTGGATATAAGCATCTTGGTATACCATGATTCCTGAGGGAAGGTGCTCAAATTGAATACCTAAGCAAAATTTGGTTTTACCCAAATCCTTCATCTCAAATTCCATCTTTAGGTGATTGCGTGCTTCATCAATGTCATGTATGTTGCCAATGATGTTGAGGTCATCGACGTACACTGAAATGATGCAAAATCCTGTAGAGGACTTTTTGATAAAGACACATGGGCAATCACTACTATTGGAGTAGCCTTTTTGTAGAAGGAACTCACTAAGTCGGTTGTACCACATCCGTCCCGACTGTCTTAAGCCATATATTGACTTATTAAGTTTTACACAATACATGTTGCGTTTTGTGCTTGTATTCGGGATAGATATTCCGTCAGGAACCTTCATATACATGTCCGAATCTAGTGACCCGTAAAGATATGCGGTCACGGCATCCATCAACTGCATAGATAGACGGTTTTGCACTGCCAAAGATATAAGATATCGGAAAGTGGTTCCACTCATTACAGGAGAATATGTCTCATTGAAATCAATGTCGGGTCTCTGCGTGAACCCTTGTGCTACGAGCCTTGCTTTGTATCTCACCACCTCATTGTTCTCATTCCGTTTCCGGAGAAAAACCCATTTGTATCCGACGGGGAAAACATTGGGAGGTGTCGGTATTGCTTCAGTGAATACCTTTCTTTTGTTAAGCGAGGCAATTTCTGCTTGTATTGCGTCCTTCCATTTAGGCCAGTCGGAGCGCTTTTGGCACTCAACGATGGTCTTTGGATCATGATCAGTGAGAAGGATATCTACAATTTTTTCAGCAAAATAAATGTCGACAGTCGTAGACTTACGATCAAAAGATTCTCCAGAATCGATGTAGTTGATGGAAATTTCCTGCACTCCTAGTGACTCTTCATGATTTCCCAATACGCGTGAGTCTGGGTGTTCCAATGGCCCAGCCAGTGTGTGCAAACTGAAGCTGGGTTGTGGAGGTTGGCCTTCCATTGGGTGTATACTACCCATAAGGTGTTTGTCAACGTTGAGCTGACTTGCATTTACTGACTCCGAGGTTTTTCTCCTCGATTTCCTTTGTTGCTTGCTGGAAGCTTGTTCTAGGTCAGAGGCTGTACTACTCCCCCTCTTTTTAGGAACAGGGAGTTGAGTGGTTTTTATTGGTACCTCCACTCTTTCGGGCGCATTTCTGGCCGGGTTTAAGGACTTTGTAACACCTTTTAGATCAGCAAATGAATCTGGCAGGTTATTTGCAAGATGTTGCAAATTAATGATTTTTCGAACTTGGAGTTCGGTCTCTTGTGTACGTGGATCAGAGGACGAAATGGCTTGAGCATTCCAATCAATTTCCGGGCATTCTTTCTGGTACTTGAAGTCTCCCCCTAATGCCGGAAAGTGTTCCTCATTAAATATACAATCAGCGTGACGGGCTGTGAACAGGTCCCCAGTAAGGGGTTCCAGGTACTTAATAATCGACGGTGATTTGTACCCCACATAGATCCCCAATTTCCTATGTGGGCCCATGGATGTCCGCTGTGGTGGTGAGATCGGGATGTATGCAGCACATCCGAACTTACGCAGATGGGAAATGCTAGGAGGATTTCCACGTACCAATTGCAGAGGGGAAGTACTGTGATATGCAGTAGGCCTCAATTGTATCAAGTCAGCAGCATGTAGAACCGCATGGCCCCAACAAGAGGTTGGCAAGCTGCAATTCATTAACAAAGGTCTTGCAATGAGTTTGATCCTTTTAATCAATGATTCAGCCAAACCATTTTGTGTATGGACATATGGAACGGAATGCTGAACTTCAATCCCCAGGGCCATGCAATAATCATTGAAAGCACGTGAGGAGAATTCTGCAGCGTTGTCCATGCGAATTGTCTTAATTCGACTTTCTGGATAATGGGCTTGTAACTTAATGACTTGCCTCATTATCTTGGCAAATGCATGGTTTCGTGTGGACAGAAGACACATGTGTGACCATCGTGTAGATGCATCAATTAGAACCATGAAGTACCGGAAAGGTCCAGATTGGATGGGACCACAAATGTCTCCTTGAATACGTTCAAGAAACTGAAGTGGTTCAGCTTGTATTTTGAGGTGAGAGGGTCTCAAAATTAGCTTTCCCGTGGCACAAGATGTGCACACAAAGTCTGAAGATTGAGGAAATTTTGACTCAAGCAAATTATGACCAATGGAATTGCTAGTAATTTTTCTCATCATCCCGATCCCGGGATGGCCTAGGCGATCATGCCAGGTTTGAAATGCGTCAACATTTTGAAAAATTACTTTGTATGCAACATGTTCTATGGGTTTGATGTACGTATAGTACAAACCTGACGATAGAGAAGGAATTTTTTCATGTACCTGCTTGCCATATCCGTGATCTTTGGTGAAGAGTAGATACTCCTCTTTGTTGTCTTCATGAGTTTCAATGTGAAAGCCATTTTTACGGATATCTCGATAACTGATCAGGGTACGTGATGAGTCGGGATACAACAAAGCATCCTCAATTGTCACTTGTGTACCACCTGGGAGGGTAAATATGGCACGTCCAGTGCCAACGATTATCGTATCGCGTCCAACGATAGTTAGAATATCTCCATTCATCTTTTTCAGAGTTTGAAAATATTTCATCTCCCTCAGTATGAAGTTTGTGGTTGCACTATCCACGAGGCATAATTCCTCTTCCATCAGATTGTCACCGTAGAGAACGTTGGCGAGGCCTTCGTGT
The DNA here is from genome assembly GCF_003073215.2 of Triticum urartu. Lineage (NCBI taxonomy): Eukaryota > Viridiplantae > Streptophyta > Magnoliopsida > Poales > Poaceae > Triticum > Triticum urartu. The sequence goes on along the minus strand of NC_053026.1, from coordinate 51,405,032 downwards.
GCTCTCGGCAAAGCGTGCGTGATAACTTGTTTGAATGAAAAGATCAATTTGTATTGATTGATAGAAATAGTACAGCTTATATATGTTTGGAAGAGACGCATCGCACAAGACGCGATGATTGGAACCGATGCAACGGTTAGAGGAGAGGGGAAAAGAGATGTGTCGGTTGCTACAAGACGCCTGCGTGCCGCAGGACAAGGGGAGATTTCCCTCTAATTAATATGCGCTAACTAATCACAACAAAATGGTCGGATGTGTTGCAACTTACGTACGTGTCGTAAATCATTCAAACCTGGCATTAATGCCTACCATGGTCATGCCCACCTGTTTGCAAAAGTTGAAGTCATTTTAAGAATGTCAAAAAATGGACTGGTTCAATGGAGGTGTCCGGGTACGCCAAAAGGGTCCATCTGAGAACACGTTATTTCTCAACATCCTTGACACGACCAATTTTTTTCATAGCCTTGTATGAAAATTCAAGGCACCACGCCAAGTTTCTTAGGTTTTCGACAAGTTTTGGATTTTTCAGAGTCTTCTCGGTCAAAAAAGATAAATAAATGGTTGGACGTGTCAAAACTTGCGTACAGTATCGAAAATCATTCAAACCTAACATGGATGCCTACCTTGGACATAGCCACATGCTTGAAAATTGGGATCATTTCAAGAATGTCCAAAAATCAGGTTTTTTTCTTTGTAATAACCGAATTCAAATCAGGTTTGGTATTAAACCGTATAACTGAAAGAAAAAACTGAAATCCAAGCATCCAGTACGAGGCTCCCTCATGCGTGTCACCCAACACCAAAGGCTTAATCATGCGCGCGTGTCCAACCATGCAGGATACGAAGGACCCAGTGCATGCTTTGTTCACCACTAGTTGTTGGGGCGCCACCTGGTGGCGCCTCTTGAGGCGGGATTGTGCGCACTAATCTGGTTGTCGTATTTGTTAACGTGTCTGTATGACAAGAGGTTTAGTTTGGTGAGAAGACATGCAACACAAATGATACAACAACAAAATCTCATTGCACGCAGTGCACATGCATAAAATATACCAGGCTTAGAAGCTGACATGAGCATCTTGGTGCTGGGAAAATGAATTTATTTGGCTCCATTTCTTCGAGGCACTTGTGTTATACGGCATGTAGATTTTTACATTATTTTGCATAGTGGTAATTACAAACATGATTGGTTAATTCCTCCTTATTTCCAATTTATGAACAAAATCTTAGTTCAAGTTTCAATACTCAAGTTGGGAAAAGTTCCTGGTTAGAAAATCATGTGCATGCTCTAAAGTTTTTCATGGTAAACTAAGATGAACCACCAAATCATGTGTAATGCAATAGTTCAGAAGTACAACATGGCTTCAAGGTTAGATGCGGTAAACAAAGAGATGGCAAGCAAGTTCAACAGTTTAGTTGCAAGGATCTAATTTGACAATCAGATAAGAGACCTTCTAAATAAAATTTTATTAATCTACTGGAAGATAAATTAGTGCCCCCTGGTTGAACAAGTATAGTAGTATATCACAGCAGAACCATTTAACAATTTAAGATCCAGAAGAACCAAAACGCTGACAGATGCACGACTTTGCCAAGGTGAAACATTCAACTCATCTTCTTGTTGGTAAGTAGACAATAGAGCATAAACCAAATACGTAGAAGACGAACACCCAGCAATGTCAAAGTAAAAGTTAGATATGGCGACTCTGCACTGTGTCTCCTGCAATGAAATACCAAAAAATCACCAAACATTGACGAAATTTAAGGTTGTCATACTAGAAGGGTGTTCATCATTAGCAATAAAGAGAACATAATAAATAGTATTACCAGAATTGGTACACACATAGAATGGCCTACCAGCTGAGGTCCTATTTCCCACACCTAATCCTAAAAATACAATTGCTTGGTGAAGTTTTGGAAATTATTCGGCAAGACCTTATATGTACTGAACAAAAAAACATGAGGGTGCATAATGAAAGAAAGTTTTAAGTTCATTTGATCATGAAACTCCAAAGGGACTTTTGGATACTCATAATATTATTCTGTTTTCCAAAAAACATGAATAGTGCATAACAAAAAATGTTTTATAAGTTAATTTGATCATGGAAACTCCAAAGGAACTTCTGGATGATCATAACATTATTCTGTTTCCATAAACAAGAAGTACTGCTTTTCTGCGGGTTCACAAAACTAACTAAACAATAGGACACCAAACCGACTATTAGAGAATACTGAAATAGCTAGGTGCCTTTACAACAATCTCCCTTAGATTTCCTGATTTTGCGAAGAAGGATCTCTAAATCCTCTTCCTATAGCCTGCTTAAGAAGTCCGGAGTCAATCATTTTACGGATGTACCAAGTCGAAAAAAATGCGGATTAAATGATGAAGTGTCTTTTTAAAGGTTTGTGATGCAGCAAAATTGGATTGGGCATTGAGCAGCTGCATCATGTAGTAGCTATTGGTTCGTGCGTGCTTCGTCTACCTTTATAAAGTGAATGGGAACTACATAGGGCTTATAGGACCGATTTTTAATTCAACTACCTAGCCTCCAATATTTCTTAGTGAAAATCAGTAGAAACTAAGTATAGTGAGCAGTAATAAGTTTGGTTAAAAATGCAATTGATAACAGGTTTACTTTAGCATAGTAATGGAATTTCCTTGGTGAAATGGGCTAGTGTGTTCAGATGCAAACAATTTGTAATTGGCAGCAAAAGCAAGCTAAATGTTCAAACAGAGGATGCCAAACTTATGGATCAATGGAATAATTGCATAGAAAGTGAATAATGGCGAAGGGGAGATGGATCTTGACCCTAGATTGAACAAAGTAAATTAGCTCACCTTGCCACTTAAAGACAAACGACCAACCTGAAGGAAAAAGACGAGACTGGCGAGCAAGATTTCCGAGGGAAATTACCTATGAAAAATGCTTTGCACCTTTCACCATTGGCTCCATTAATAGTTGAATGGAAGAAAAAATAGAAATTATGTGCAGAGCATTTCTTGAATGTACACACCCTGGAGAAGAGCAATTCGCGCCGATACTCTGCTGCGTCGTCGAGCAATAGAGTGATTATGTGCAGCAGCACGATCCTTGGCAGGGTCACTCGAGTTCATGTGACTATACACATTATTGTTGCTCGTTAGATTAACAGCAGAATGACAACATGCATGCAAAGGTAATGCCATTGCTTGCTTGCATATTCTGTAAGGTCTGTACCTAGCGATGCCTTCTCAGGGGAGTTTTGTTTCTAAGTCATGACCAGCTCCTCCAAAAATTTCCTAATCGAAGAATAACAAGCATCTACTTAAGTTTTTAGTGCAATAGTCATAGCTTGAGAACAAGCATGGCAATATTAACTCACAATTTTCAGCAAGTGATTTAAAAGCACGGGAAAGTATAAGGGCATCTGACATGTGGATCATGGATGCAATCAATTATACCAAAGTCAGCTGTTTATTTGCATTTCATTCAGTTACCTCATATTGTCGATCGACTGTCGACAGGAGTATCCTCGGTAGGAGAATTGGTAGGCTTCAGAACTTTTTATTTTTGAGGTGAAAATGTCGAGTGGCGTCAAACTCTTCATGAACCAGCAATGCCAACAAAAATCACGATTTATGATAGGCAAGTAGCGCCACATTGGACACATCCTTAGAAAAAAGAAAAATAACGCATTTCAGCAACAAAAAGAAAAACTTGAACGTCTGGTGCTGGTGACATAGCAAAGACAAAATATGATCCCCAGACTTTTTATTAGATGTATCTCCGTACTTTATACTAACCCTATATCGTTCTCAGCAGACAAACTAATCTCAAAGTTTTCAGGAGTAAAACTTGAAACGAACTGAAACCAACAAATCCTAAATCTCAACACCCATGTGCTTTCCAATATTGTTTATACAGCACCATGTTCCCTTGGGGACTCAACACAATACTGAACAAACAAAGACGCTCGCCTCCTCCGCCGATGAGCTGTCTCTAGTGGAGGAGGGCGGGGGAGACCTCGTCGTCTTCCTTGCGACTGGCGGCAACAGGGATACAAGCGCAAGACGCGAAAGCCTAGGAGATGCCGCGCTCCTGCCGTTCAGATTGAACCAAGAGGGCCACGATTTGGCCCCGGCCCCCTTCTCTTCAATCCACATTTTTTGTGTCTCTGTTAGTCTCAGAAGTTATGCATTGAAATAGGAAGTTCCAAATTGGTTCTGTAGCAGTTAATATTATATTTTGCAAAAGTTAAAAACCTGAAAAAGTGTGCTAAAAAGTAAAAACCGACAGTTACCTAAGAATTTGAGGCAGTTAAACACTGAATTTGGAGCGATTAAAACCTGAAGCTATTTTCCTTTTTTCCTATGAAGGACCACAAGTTAACAACTACACTGAATACAACAAACCTGTTCTCATATCGTGTGAAAAACTACTTCATTATTCTTTATGTGTTTTCCGATGCATGTTTTGTAGTGGGAGTGGGATGTGGAGAGGGAGAGAGAGCAGGTTCCAAATGGAATGGAAGGGAAGGCATGCATAACCAGAATCTGGAATCTATTATATTACTAACAGAGTAAATATGATCTTGGGTAACTAAACTTATTAATCGAATCAAATTGATCATTGTTCCCTAGCATATGGTTTCGCATAAATCCTGATTAAGTTCTTTGCCACGTCACGGTGCTTTGAAGTGACTTGGTACTGCCAATGTGACAAAGGCACACCAAGGAAGCACATGGACAGTGAAATTTGCATACAAACACCTTTATTTATTCACCCCTCACGTTTTCCTTTCTTTTTATTATTCACCTCCAAGGTTATAATTCATTCACCTTACCAATGTTTTGTTAGTATCTGTTCGAAAAATGAGTGATAAGCATTTCTTTGCCTCTAATTTATGAACTCATATTAGTTGATCTTTGACCGAATATCTATGAAACATCCAGATGGGTTTCCCTGAATTATGAATCATTGCTCCTATGACATAAGCACGAGCACCTGACGGGCGCTAACTCATGCACACAATAAAACCAACCAAACGAACAAGAACAAGAAACCACAACCATAGATGTTCGCATCAGGAGACATACCTTAACGCGATTGTAACATCAGGCCTCAACAAAAGAAGACGACCAGGAAGAACCTATCCAGCAACGATGAACAACTGTGTGCTCACTTCACACCCACCTGCAAGAACGGGTCACATTATGTCAGAAGGAAGAGGGACAACAAGAAGGTCGCTCAGTAGAAAGAATTTCATTGCAGCGACAATCACCTCCATTGGCACCATGAAACCGAGAGCAGACAATCACCTCCATTGGCGGTGAAAGCTCGGCAGTGCCAGGTAGGTAAGCGCCCCTTTCACTTTCTTGTCTGTACTACATGATGTTAGTTCGTCAGATTCAGAGTACAACAATATGAAGCATTGGTACGTGCAAGTTCATAGTACTGTTGTGGTTTAATAAGAAGGAATGAGGTAAAACTGAAAAATACTTAGTATCTTGTATGAACTGCACGAAACACAGGATTCACTACTGATGCAAACAAAAGAAGCTCCAGCACTATAAATGCAACTAAGCTCAATACAAATAAATAGGAGTATCTATATTTGTACACGCCAGGACAAATATTTGCACCCAGAAAAACTGATACACACTGCTAACTACCACAGAAGCTGCAATTATTTTCAACTTTAGATGGTTAAAGTTTCCAAAGTCTACAGGATACTATTTATATAAGATACAACATCCTGCTTAGGTGCATTAATCACTGAAAAAACAGTACCAGGTAGTACATTCAAAGAATTGAACCTATCAAGCACCAGCAAGTTCATTACATAGCAAACAATAGGATTATGTGAATTCGTGGCTGCAGCTAAATAGGTTAGTTTGTGCTTCCAACAAATCTTTAACTATTACCCTTATGCTTATTGCCCAAGACCTATACAAGAACTAAAGCAGTAAAGTTAAGACTACAACAGTTAAATGTGCACCACATGGAAGAACAACTAATCTTTTTGACGATAAGGTTCCAAAATCTACGAGCAAGCCATTCACTGCAAAATCCGCTGCAAAGGGTTGTCGGGATTAGACCCGGGAGCTCACCTTCAAATGAACACACAGGTCCCTGTCCATGGCCTTGGTGGCTACAAGAATCAAGGGAAAATGCACACATGAGAAACCCACAGATCTGCGGAAATCATCATACGAAACGGCAAAAACAGTGGGACTGGTGATATCCTCCAACATGAATCCCTATAAATAGGATACATACTTCTTCTTGGACAAAAATGAATCAAAGACTGTCGTATATTTAGGAACCATAAAAATCTAAAAAGTATCTATGAGTTGATCACAAACACAAATAGTTTCTATACCGAAACATGTACCAGCATAACTCTAGTTCTCTAAACTGAGGTACCAACAAAGCCTATCTTCAATCTCAGGAATGCTTCAAGGTGAATCTGAAACTCCAAGGCTTACATTTGCAGTGAATCTCACATCTATATTCTTTCTACTAAGATCTCATCTACAATTAATCGTCAAGGAAAACTGCATGAAAATGTAAAAAACATTGATAAGTTTATACCGGTTAGATGATGTGCCTTGTTAGTTTGCATTCGTTAAATCCATTGCCATGGCAGTAGCTGATGCACTCAACCTGGTTATCAGGATGATCCATCACCTAAAGAAAAGTGACACCACATCAATAATTTGAAGGTGTTAAGCTACATCTGCCTAAGAGAATGTAGATTTTAATAATGTTCTTCCTGGAAAGTGTGATTGGTTTATACCTCAGAGCTAATTGTCCACAATACATTTATTTGTAACAACTAACAAAGAAAGATCAGTGTGTCATCGAACAATATATCTTTGGTTACTACTGTATTATAGAATGGCAGGTCACTGTTCGGCACTGATTCAGAAATCAAAGAATCAAAGCATATGTGTGGGTGAAAAACAATGTCCTGCAAGATGTGTGGGAATCCACAGTAATCAAATGCCTAAAGGATCTCCTCCCCGCTGGATCTAGTCCCAGCACGTCCCACAGGGGGAAAGTCGAGCACCACAGAAAAAATAGGAATAAAGCAACAGGGGAAAAAAGCCAAACCCGATAGCTGGACCTAGGTGATGACTACAAACCTGACGGTTGTGGTGGATGACGAGACCTCCTCCTCCTACTCGATTTGATGGCGGAGGACAAGGACCTCCTCCTTCTCCTACCACCGCCACCTTATCAGCCGCCCCCTGCTCATCCACAAGCACCAGAAGACCAGGCCACCCTTGCTCTCCCACGGCGGCGACCTGCCGATCCAGAAGCACGATGCGCCTCTCCCACGGTGGCGACCTGCGCCGATCCGGAACCACGACGCACATCGGCTACAACGGGCCTTACGCTCCTCTCGTGGATGCTGCTCATCGCCGTGGAGAGGAGACGGCGACGGAGACGCGGCGAGGACGGACGGGAGTTGCGATTATGACGAGGAGGCGAGTCGTCCCGTCTCCTTCCACGACGTGTTGCCGCACGAATCCGCTCTGCCTCATGCTGCTTCCGGAGCTTCCCGCCGCCAATCTGCTCCGTCCCACCTCCTGCCTTCCAATGTTTCTCGCAGATCCGCTGCCACCGCCGCTCGTGTCCTAGAGGAAGAGGAGGTGGGCAAGGAAGCAGAGAGAGGAAGAGGAGGCGGCGGGTGCGGCTGGCGACGCTAGGGAGAGGAGGAGGCGGCGTGTGGGGGAGAGGAGGAGACGAAGACGTACGCCTGCCTTCGTTGGGAAGGAGACAACAAGGGGTCGCTGCGTTTGTCTCTTGTTTTTTTTTTTGGCACAGTAAAATCGTCGATTCCAGCCCTGCGCTGATCAGGACGAGCCAGAGGCTGGTCACACCTTCATCCAACCAACCCGGCTGCCCACCAGGCGACGTGAGCTATTGGGCAGGCGCAGACGACGTGGATTGCGCGAGAGGGCGGCAATGATGCACACTTTATTGTTTTGGATGTGAGAGCTAAACCAACTAAACTATTGTGAGGTTTCGTTGTCCACTTAGTTGCAAGGCCCAAGGGCAACTATTAGTACTTCTATGGACAGACAGAGCATGCAGTGGCAAACGTCTTATTTGTTTAGTACCACATCGCGTAGGTATCCTCAGAGTAAACCCGGGCAAACGTCGTGCCGGGTCGGGTTCGGGCCGGGCTTGACAAAGCCCGAAGATAAAATCCCAAGCCCGAGCCTGGCCCGGCCCAGCCCGGCCCGAAGTACATGAACAGTGACATTTTTTTAATTAAATTAATCATTTTCGAGATATTATATTAATTCATTATACCTATATTTTGAATAAAATATGTTTTTATACATATTTTGGGCTTTTGGGCCGGGCTTCGGGTCAGAAAATGAAGCCCGAGCCCGGCCCGAATGTCGGGCTTCAGGTTCGGGCCGGCGGGCCGGGTTGTCCATGACCGGGTCTACCTCAGAGCATAAAGGTGGTCATGGATATTAGAGAACGGCACGAGGAAAGCGCTAGTAGTTGTGTCGTAGCTTGTACGTGTGCTCTAGAAAAGATTTTCATTATAAACCGAAAACCAAACGAAATCAGTTGGTTAACGAGATATCGATTTGTTGTATTGGGTTGACATTTTTGAGTTTTAGGTTTGCTAACCAAAATAAAAAACAAATGGTAAAAATGGAAATTTCAATTTTTACCACACGACCACCCTGATGGGTGATCTCATCACTCCGGTCAGGCACCTATTGGGTCGGCCCAAGGGTTCGTAGATTTCAAATAAGTTCATTGATGCTGAAAAAATATTCATGTTGAAAGTTTTCCAAAAAAGTCCACCAAAAAAGTTGAAAAATAAGCTCGAGAAATTGACAAGGATTGAAATTTTTGAGAACTAATTCATGATTTTTTTTATTTTAAAAGGTTCACACATTTGACATAACAGAAAAAAAATGGAAACAACGGAATAAACCAAAAAAGGAAAACAAACCAGAATAAAGCCCAGTTTTAAAAAACATGAAAAACGTCCTAAAACTTCACGAAGTTACATTTGTCACATAATAAGCCAGAAAGAAAGCAAGTGTTCAAGTTGTGTTCATAAAATTGTTCAGAATGATACTTCTTAAGTTAGCATGCTCCTCATATCTCCTTAAAATTATTGAAAATGTTGTTCAAAAGAATATTCTTAACATTTTGAACTAACATATATCTTTATTATTTTGGAATGTTCATGCTTTTTAAAAATGTTGCTCAAAATTTTTGAAATATGTCATGCTTCTAAAACAATAAAAATTTCGAAAACTGTTGGATTTTAAAACATTATTTGATTTGTAAAAATTTATTCAGATTTTCCAACAAATGTTTGAATTTTTTTTGAAAAGGTACCTGAATTCTTCATTAGTGTTAGTTCTTAAATATGCACGCTCGTCGTTTTGCACAAACATTAGTCAGCTTAACTCGTATGCCACTCACAGTTGTTGCAAAAGATTTGTGGTTAGATTCCTAGCCGGTTCATTTCTTTTGTGACTTTTTGCATGAACAGGCGCGCTCCCTGCTGTTAGTTTTTAAGATTTCACGGTCATTAGTTAACACAGTCATCAGCCAGGTCAACTGGTGAGCCACTCACGCTTGCAGCAAGAGGTCTGCGGCTCGAATCCTGGTAGCTACTAGTAGAATGCACGTGCGTTGCTACGGGCTATAATGCGCCTCCATCTCTGATGGCCTTTGGGCCATGGAGGTGCGGAGGACTTCAGCCTCCACCCATGAGAGGGACCCCGTTCTTGTTCTCATTAGATTCAACGTCTCGGTTGGGGCTACGTGGCGGCGGCGATGTGTCTCAGACTCTCAGTAGGAACAATATCTCTCACATTGTATCCCCATCTTGAAGGTGTGTCTCCGTCGGATCTCATGGGATTCGGTCGGTGCTGGCAGTCGGTGGATCTGTTTGGATCATGTCTTTGTTCGTCTTCATTTGGGTGTTTACAGGTTTGATCCATTTGATCTATGACTTTCTTCAACATGACCTGGTTGTAAAAAAAATACGTATGATGTTTTTTGTACTGCCATAATTTGAAGATGAATAGATTGGAAGTTCCTCAATAAAAATTGGAAGATTATCTCGACCACAAAATTAAGGTGGTAAAATTAAGTCGGCTCGAAATTTTACAATTTAGGATGTTATTCTATGTTCAAGTCAATTTACACCTACAATCACATGTTACAAAGCTAGCTTACATGTGCTCAGTCCACCTAGATTGGAAAAGATGCACAAATTGCATGGAGGGGAATTAGAAACACTTATACTGCTCCCCGCGGATCACAACACTCAATGTCAGTTCACGTCTTGCCCCCGCAAGAAGCTCTCGGTAGCTACACAGATGAGCGAAGTGGGCACACACACACCTCCATTGTTGGCACCTATTCCTTCGTCTCTCTCCACTTGTCACCCAAACCAGCCTGCAGCCTACGATGGTGAGCTGGACACCATTTTTACCAGATCGAAATGTCAATTTCATAGTACAGGCAGATGTGGCATGCAAGAGGAGAGCATGTACTATTCAACATGAAATAGTAGATGTAAAAATAGATTCACAAGTATACATAACTCATGAAGCATGCACATTTGTTTTGACTTCTGATCGTTCTGATTTTATTGTTATCCTTGCATATTAGATTTGTTGGGTCAGAAATAGAGGATACAAGTCAGTAAACATTGTACCTCTGCCAAATATAGGTAAGAAGAGTTGCATATTCCCTGCAAAAAGAAGAAGAGTTACAAATTAGGAAGCAAAGAAAAGGCCATCTAAAGAGATGAATAAGAAGCAAGAAACTATCTTTAATAAATGAAGAACAAGCAGGTTCACATATGATTAGAGCACCGACGGCTGGTGTCAATAGTAAACAAGTTGGGATTTTGTGTGCTGGACCTTGATCTAAAGCTCTGCTCTCCTGCCACCAAGCATGTAACAATATCCAAGTACAAAGGCTTTGATATGATGAGTTGCAGATCATCATTCTCAAAGAAAAATCTGGTCGCTTTATTCCAACTCTATAAGATTAAAATCTATTATAAAAACAAATAAGATCAGGAGCGTCCATACACAACAACCAAGAATCTTAACTTGTGAGCACCATGATTTAGAGTGTTTATTTACATGTATGAACTAAAACAATGTCACAGTACTTACCAAAGCCCTCCTTGTTCCTCTTCACAAATTTGAACATGTGCTCATCCATCAGAAGATCCTGATCGCTGAAGTAGCACTGCACCTAAAATTTTGGAACATTATATGCGACAATTTAGTGTTACTTGGCAGCAAATCAAGAGTTCGGAGTCAGAGTGTTATACTGCAGATAAGAAATATAATCTGAATTTACAGTTGTCCAACTAAATATGGGTATTTGGAATGCGAAGGACCAAAATATTCTATTGATGCAATTACTACTTTCATATTTTTTCATATAAAATCGCAAACTCGGCAGAGCCATCCTGTAGTCACAGCAGGGATGACGAGCCAGTTAGCTCTGCCATGTCTTCACCGACACTCCATCTAGCTTATTTCGTGGATAAATGACATATGAAAATATCTGATGATTGTTGCATGCTCAGATAAAAAAATCAATGACGACATTTTGTGTACACAGTTTGTTAGAAGATACACAACTCTCGTGATGATTAACGAACTTTGGACCTTCAGCACGTTGGTTCATAAATAAATACAAATAATGAGTGGCAGCATTTCAGGCAATAAAGATTTCATGGGGGAAGAATTTGGACAAAAATGGAAAAATGAAATATTTTCATAGGAAATGGTGGAGAGATAGTGATTAACAACCTTTGAACCTGCAGCGCTATGGTTCGTAAACCACGAAAAAGAAGTACCTACTTATGTAGTATCTGTTCCATGTGCACATTCTTTTCTTCCAGTCAAGAATATTTAAACTTTAATGAAATTCACAAGTTTGTTTGGTGAGATTGCATTTCTTAGTGCGCTGGTTGAACATTCCTGGTGCGGGAGGCCATCAGTTTGACATGTAAGAGACTCTCCCAAATTAAAATGTGCATTTTTCTGTTGTTTTCATTCTTGAAGTTGATTGCAAAATACGGAATTGTAGAAACTATGACGTATTTTTCAGTAGTGATCTGTCAATCATTTTCTTTCGTAATGCCATCATCTAAGCTTTTAATTCACTTGGTTGTACCAGGACTGGGAACATCATTGTGGAATGGCACCATAACATGTGGGAATCAGATTGCTTTAACAAATTGGGGACACAAAGCCGGTGTCAAAGGTTAACTCGCCTTTGGGTGATGAGTGCGAGACTGTACAGTTGGTTGGTGCTAAACTCATTACCTCCAGATGATGACAGATCGCCACCGGCGTGGTTGATGATATATTCGCGATTGCCACAGATGGTGGCCTCGTCTGATCTCCCAGCTATCTATTGTGTGCTTGATGGGGAGCACTTTGAGCCGGGAGTATCCATGAATGAGCAACCCTGCATATAACAGAAAACAATCAGACATGACATGGATACTATTTTGGGGTTGCCAATTTATTATTTTCCATATCTTGTGCATGATGTTTGGCATGTAATCAGGCTAATTATTGTTTTTTGACCCCGAAACCGTAGAACAATTGTTCTACGGTAAATTTTCATTAATAAAGTTATGTACAAAGGCAAACAAAAGAAAGAAAACTAAAAACTATCCAACTCCCGTTTTCTCTAACATGGAAACACAATCAGATACTAGGAACTAAGAAAGATGGGAGTTTATCCATTGCACTAGGCAATCGATGTTCTTATTCTTGGTTCTGTGTTTCACTAAAGAAAGATCATGCTGAAGTCCAAGCTTCCAGGCTTCCAGGCTTCCAGGGTTGGCCTAATATTCCGGAAAATTTTCCCATTCCTTTGCATCCATATATTCCAGCAGCCCACTATAATAATATCCATGTCAATCTGGGGGGGGGGGGGGGGGGGGGGGGGAAGCTTGTTTGAGGAAGATAATGCCATCAAAAGCAGATATCCCTCGATGCCTATTTGGGGCAATGGAGTCCCAGCATGACAGAGCAAACTGGCAATCCCAGAGAAGATGCAGAGAGGTTTCTTCCACTTGTTCTTGACATAGAGCACATTTATAACTTAGCAAAAGGTAGTTCTTTCTTTTAAGGAGACTTCTAGAGCTGATTCTATCATGAAGCAATAGCCAGAAGAAAATTTTATGTCTGACTCTGCTAGCTGCTTTCTACAAATCTCTAAACAGGTGGTGCACTTCATAGTGTCCTATCAGATGCTTATACATGTTCCTTACTAAGAAAATACCAGATCGCCAGGTATAGCTCCAAGCATCAGAGGAGTTTTCCAATTGCTGTACCAGGCCAGTTATCTCATTAAATTACTGGAATGCAATGGTGGAGAGGGGTGTGTAAAACAGTTCTGTAATGTCAGTTGATTGCTTCATATGTGCCACAGAAACTTGAGCATCAATTGCAAAGGAGTGAAGTTCTGGGTATACTTCAGCCAGAGTTCGTTGCTGCCACTTATTAGTCCAGAACATAACTGTGTCCCCAGAGCCAACTTTACATTGAGCCACTTCCTTGTAGAGTGGAATCAACTTCAGATGAGATTTCCACCAAAAGGAGCCCTCAAGTCTATCTTTGGGTGGGGCCTCCGGGTAGTAAGATTCCCACAACATCTTAATCCAAGGGAGATCCTGCTTATTGAAAAACGTGTGCAGATTTTTTAAAAGGAGTGCCTTGTTATGTTGTTGTATGTTAATAACTCCTAACCCTCCATGTGATTTAGGTTTATATACAGTTTTCCATGAGATCTTGGCTTGTCCAGCTTCTTTAGATCCATATTTTCTCCAAAAGCAATGTCTGAGATATTTGTTGATCTGCTCAATTACCCCCACTGGTAGAGCAAGGAGGAGAACATGGATTTAATCAGTTGCAATATTCCATCATAAGAGACCAGAGTGGAACAACCAGCTATTCTTGTTTCAATTCTTTGTAGCATAGGGATGAAATCTTCTATCTTGAGCTTGTTTATAGAGAGTGGGAGGCCCAGATAGGGAAAAGGAAAAGATCCTTGCTTACACTGCAGTATGTTTATGATGGACTGCATTCTCTGATGTGCCACATTGATTCGGATCACAATTGATTTGCTATAATTAACTTCGAGTCCATTTTGTGCAGCAAAATGTGAGAGTAGGCTTTTGATTTGCAAAAGTTGCTTATTATCAGCAGGTAAAACCACAATAGTATCATCTACATATTGGATTATTGGAAAGTCTGGGCAGTTGTTCACTTGTAGTGGGGAAGATAAAACCCTAGTTCTCATGGCCTCATTGATGATGGACTGTAAAAAAATCTGGAGCTAGCACAAAGATCAGGGGTGATAATGGATCCCCTTGCCTGACACCTCGTTTGCAATGGAAAAATTTCCCAGGAACTCCATTTAGAAGCACTGCAGAAGTACCAGATTTGAAGATCATATCTATCCAACTTATCCATCTGGTCCCAAACCCCCTTGCCTTCAGAATATCCAGAATTGTTTGATGTTCAATTAGATCAAAAGCCTTTTCAAAATCCAGTCTCAAGATGATAATTTCTTCCTTGGATTGGTGGCACTGGTGAAGATACTCAAATGCCCAGGCTAGACAATCTTGGATTGCTCTTGACTTAATGAAACCATACCGATTGATATGAACCAGTTTAAGAATAATAGATTGCAGCCTATTGGCCAAGAGTTTTTTGATGATCTTGATAGAGCAATTAAGAAGGGATATAGGCCTGAAGTCCCCAGGGAGCATGGGGTTATCTTTTTTTGGAATGAGTGTGATAAATGAGGAGTTGATGCTCTGCAGATTAACATTTCCTTCATAAAAGTCTTTGATCAGATCATAAAAATCTGCAGAACTGATATTCCAGCAAGCCTTAATGAAAGCCCCATTAAAACCATCTGGCCCAGATGCCTTGTCAGAAGGTAGTTGTGCTACCACAACATCTATTTCTTCTTTTGTAAAAGGCCTTTCCAACTCCTTTAGATTCTCATGTTTGTGCAGCAGACTATCCAAGGGAAAAGGCTCAAATATGGGTGAAGATGTGCTCAATCTTTCCTTAAAAGCTCTCCAAAGAATTGCTGCTTTTGCTTGATGCCCAGTTGCCTCCTGCCCAGATTCATCTTGCAGGGTACTAATATGATTTTTCCTGTATTTGATTGTAGCTTTTGCTTGAAAGAATTTGGTGTTTTCATCACCCAGCTTGACCCATCTTATTGTAGCTCTTTGCTTCGAGTAAGTTCTCTGAAAAGATAACAGTTTTAAGTAGTGCTCAATGATAATACATCTGCCATTCTATTCCTCATTACTTAGTGGCCTAAACTCCTCAATTATATCCAGCAGAAGAATGAACTCATTACATGCTCTAATAGAAGCTGCAAGATTGGAAATCTTTTTGGACCAAATTTTAAGCCCTTTTCTTAACCTCTTGAATTTTGTTGTGATCCTTTTGGCACTGTCCTGTTCATGCACATTTTGAGTCCAGATATTTTGGACAATCTCTTTGAACTCACTGTGTTCCAGCCAGAAGTTTTCAAACCTAAATAGGTTAGATTTTGGAATACTTGTTCCTATCTTGATTACGCTTGGGGCATGATCAGATATGGGTTTAGACAGAGCAAATGCTTGGGTATTAGGATATGAGAAGGTCCATGCTTCTGAAGAGAATATCCAGTCAATCTTCTCTAGCAGTGGTGCTGCCTGCATGTTGCTCCAAGTATAGTTTCTGCCTTTAAGAGGAATCTCAACTAGGCCAAGATTACTAATTGTTTCATTGAACTGCAACATCTCTTGGAAATTTCCTCCTTCCATATTCCTATTTGTTGGATATCGAATATAATTGAAATCCCCCACAATCATCCAATTAAGATCATCAGGTGTGTGAATATTATTGAGCCAGTCCAAAAATTCTAGCTTTTCTGCTACTAGACAGGGTCCATAAATATTTGTCAGAATCCAAACTTCTCCGGAATGAACTGATGTGAGTTGAATTGAGAGAGAAAATTTATTCTCAAACACCTTTGCCCCATGGAAAAAAATTCATTCCAGGCAACCAGTAATCCCCCAGAGGCTCCCACTGATGGTGTGAACTCAAACTTATTAATCCTCCTTGGACAGAAGTTCTTGATATAAGAAGCATCAAAATTTTCTTTCTTAGTTTCTTGAAGGCACAAAATTGCACAACCAGATTCTTCTATTTTGTTAGAGATAGCAGTCCATTTATCCTTGGAATTAATCCCTCTAATATTCCAGTTTAGTATGTTCCAGTTTGTATTCATTGAAGTGATCATAAAACTGTAAGAGCTTCAGCATTGTCAAAAGGAACAACCAGCACAAGCATGGCAAATCTTTTCCATAGCAAACAGAGAGAGGAAGAATAGAGAGTTCCAAACAGATAGCCTTGATGACCAACATAGACCAGAGTCTGACACATTTAGAGAAGACTATTACAGACTTTAGCAAAAGGCTCACAGACATGTTCACAGATATTACATTCATTTCTATCATCATGCAGATTATAAGGAGAAGTGTAGGAAAATCTTCTTATGGCTTGAAGATGGCCTTGGCCTTACGTGCTTCCTTGTGCCCATCCTTGCTAACATCAGCCTTGGCACCTTTCTTCTTCTTAGGCTTGACCAGGATTTCTTTAGTCACCTCCTTGGCATCCACCTTGCAAAAGGAAGTAGATAGGTTTTTAACAATTTTCCCAGCAATGGGTGGAGGATCTGAGTGACAAGCCATGCAGTTTTTATTGACATAGGTTTTTTTCTTAAACCCCTTGCTAAGCTCTTGTAATCTAGTGTTTCTTCTTACCTCTGTATCCACCAGAGGGGCCTTTGCCTTTCTTTTCTTCAAACTGTGAAGTGCACTAGTTGTGGAGGCATGTTCCTCTAGAGCTGGAATGTGAGAGGAGGAGGTCCTGGACTGCGGCGTAGAGAAGGTGGGACCCACACTAACTTCCTCCTCGAGAATGGCCTGCATATCACAAGGAGGCACAGAGACTGAAATACATTCCTCAGGGATGACAAAACTGTAAAGATAACTGCTTTCTGATCCTTGTAAAATTATGTTCCACATATCACAAGGAGGCACAGAGGCTAATTATTGTTATGATTCGTTGGGTTTGTTTTCATCTATGGGCAATTGCTCGTGCGTTGCAACGAGGTGTAAATATTTTCTTTGAAGAAAAGCGAAAGGGCACACAAAATTGTGGAAACTGAATTAGCTTAATCAGGATGGTTGCAATGGGCCGTTAGCACCACATGCAGCAATGCACGACGCTTGGAGGTGAGGCTTATGGTTGATCCTAGAGGTATTAATCCTTGACACTATTGTATGTGTGGTAATAAAGTGGAAAATAATAAGATGATTGTCCGTCAATATAGTCCATAAATATATATATCGGTTCCTATTCCTGTTTTTGCTAGGATAGATCATCAGCTCTTAGAGAAAATTCAACGTACCTGATGATTTCCCTGTCCTTTATACAACGTATTGTGATGATAAAACTATGGGCAAACCAGACAAAGGATTTATAACCACTAGTGCAGAACTAGGCTTTAGCACTAGCTCGTAAGGGACTTTAGTGCCGGTTCTGTAACCGGCACTAAAGGGTGGGGACTAAAGGTCCCCCCTTAGTACCGGTTCAGCACAAACCGCCACTAAAGGGCCACCACGTGGCATGAGCCAGGGCCGGGGGCGTGGAGACCTTTAGTACCGGTTGATAGTTTTGGTTTTATTTTTTATTTTCCTTTAATTTTGTGTTTTCCATTTAATTTAGAGATTGTTTTTACATTATAATGAGTTGTTAAATCACTAGGTGAAAGTAGCGCGGATTAGTTTGAAGTGGATATGGATCGTCCTATAAGTGATCAAGTAATATATATATATATATATATATATATATATATGGATATGGCATATTACTTGATCACTCGGATATGGACCGTCCTAAGTGATCAAGTAATATATATGGATATGGCATATTACTTGATCACTAAGATGTCCATATACGAGTGATCAAGTAATATGCCATATCCATATATATATATATATATATATATATATATATATATATATATATATTACTTGATTACTTATAGGACGATCCATATCCACTTCAAACTAATTCGCGGTTTCTTTCACAAATGATATAATAACTCATCATCATCATATTAATATAAAAACTCTTGCATCATATCATCACCAACAACATTAGCTAGCTAATAATCATCATAGTCGTCATTACCACTATTTAATCATCATAGTCATTACCGCTATCTAATCACCACCAACACCAGCTTAAAGAAGAAACATTCACTTGTACCAGAAGCAAAGATATCATCGAGCTCAACATGGTCTGTAACATCCCAAATTTTCAATTTGGAATGTTATACATTAGCTCATCATTGCATATCATAATTTAGTTGCCTTTGGCTTTGATCCTAGAAATTCTACGCAACTCAAGGACCCACGGAGAGAGTTGGGGATTTCATTATTTTCATATTTGAGTTTTCTCGAATTTTGAGAATAGGATCATTTGATTTTAATTATTTTATCATTAATTATTTCTATTACAAAAATATGAGAGAGGGAATAAAATGACTTTCCCAAAATAAAGAAATATTGAGGATTTAATAATAAAATCAAATAAGATTTTATTTCGGAGTTTTTCGGTATTTTATTTGAATTTAGGAAAAATGTGTGTTTTTCAAAATTGCATTTAGGCCCCAAATAAATGTTCACCTTGTGCGGCTTGATTTTAGAAGCCCGGGAAAATTTATTTCGGGATTTTTGGAGTCCGTTTAGTATTTCTTTTATTTTTTTTCTGCGCGTAATTATTAAAAAAACGAACCGACCTAACGGGCCGTGTCCGACCCGGACTCCTGGCCCGGCCGGCTTTATAAGCCGGGGGAGGCCCAGCCGAAACCCCAGCCCGCACGCCCCCGAAACCCTAGCGCCCCGCCGCCCGCGCCGCCGTCGCCGGAGCCGCCGCCCGCCGCCTCGCCGATCCGCCGCCCGAGGTTGCCTCGTTTTCCGTGCCGTCGGTTTTCTCGAAAAACCGTTCGGTTTTCCGTCGGTTTTTTCTGATTTATTTAAATAGCGAGCGTTCATCCGTTCATTCGTTCTAGCGAATGTTCGTCATTTTTCTTTTTCTCGGATTTAATCCGTGATTTTTCTGATCGCGATTCCTGATCTGATTTTCGTTTTAGTATAACTTTTCGCTCGTTTATCGGATTCAGGCGATTCAAGCGCCTGGAGTTTCTTCTCGAAACCCTCTATCCATTTAACCAACTTAAACAAGTTTTTGCCACTGTAAAAATTGCCCTAGATACAGAATAGTAAACGAAGCCTATTTCTTTTGCCGTTTGACTTTCATTGCTTCGTTTGATTTGATTCTTTTTGCAAACCGGAGTTCTTAAGTTGAACCTTCTGGGTAGATCTCTTATTTGAGTCTTACCTGTGCATTAGATGAATACTTATTGTATGCTTGTTTGTTTGTCTGCGATAGAATACCCGGAGTGCGCCGCCTGTTACTTCGAATCTCTAGGTTTTGCGGATCATCAGCAAGGCAAGTAACACTTTGATCATACCTCCTACTACCCAGTTTATTGCATTAGATCAATCCTCAAACATTGCATGATTAGGATCTAATTAAATTGTGGGATGGGAAGTAGTTGAGGTAGTACCTATTACCTGTTTATTTTCAAACCTTTGGGAGTTACTTCTACATTTGCCATTATGCCATGCTATGCTAGTAGACGTGGATTGGGTGAGTGATATCCATGACAGATGTGAGTTTGTTAATTAATGGTATATCTAAGGTGGCAACTTAAACACACATCTGGATGGATTGAGGTACCTGGGTATTCCAGGATTGCCTGTTTTTCTTTATGGACCGCCACCCAGGCCCAAAGGGATCATGAGATTTTTCATACTAGAAACTTCCTTGTGCAGCCACAAGCTATTATGGGCTCTAGCATAGTTGATTAAGTCGTGCGAACTCTTACAGGGTAGACTAGGAGATGTAGGGGAAAGTAGGTGTAACGGTCTATCCATCGTAAGGTGCTAGCGCTTTTGAAAGACTATGTCTCGGTCATCCATCTTCTCAAACACCATGTAGTGCGAGAAACCAAACGGAGGCGATCGAGTCTTGTGGGGAAAAGAGCGCAAACCTCTGCAGAGTGTATAAACTAATCATGGTTAGCCGTGTCCCCGGTTATGGACAACTTGAGTATCTAGTACTTGGATTATCATGTGAATCTCAACATGTTACTCTAAAATTTAATTTTGTTGGGTTTTGTTTAATGATGATGCTTAATTGGGATTGAGAATGCTGTCAACCATTCTAAATGTTTAACAACTACCATGATAGTTGATTAAAATTTATTCCTTTGTAGTAGGGAAAAATTGGCTTTATGCAAAACTATAACCATAGAGCTTTCCACCAGCCAAATATGCATATAGTATAGCTATTTCATTCCATTACTCTCTATGTGTTACCTTGCCAGCATATTCCATGTGCTGACCCATTTCAGGCTGCAACGTTAATGTTGCAGACTTTTCAGACGACGATTAAGGAGTTTTTAGGTCGTGGTTCTATACTCAGTGATGCCGTTGGAGTTGATGGACTCACTTATCTTCCAAGCCTTCCGCTGTTATCGTTATTAGATGGTCTTAAGCCATATTTATTGTAATAAGTTCTCTATTGAGACACTCGATGTAATAAGTGTGTGATTGCTACTCTGTTATAAATCTTCTGAGTACTGTGTGGTGTCAGCATTACTGATCCAGGGATGACACCTGAGCACAGAGATCAGACCGTTTGAGGTGTGGTCACTATAGAGATGGTATCAGAGCACACGCTGACTGTAGGACACGACCACTAAGCGAAAGACCTAGAACACTACTCACTCTCTTCTCTTCTGACCTGTCCTCTTTTCTACTCTTTAGGATGGCGGATGCAAGGAACAAGTTCACGCAACCGGATGACGATACACCCTTTGGACGCCACTTGAAGTAAGTCACTAGATACCTGAACATAGGAGTACCAAGCTTCACCGGAACCTACAATGCCACCTTACCTAAAGAAGAGCGCTGGATGATTCAAGTTCAAGTTCCAGGAAGGACGTTCATGCCAGTCACTGAGCCCATAGAGTTTTCTTTTGATGCACCAACTTGGAGTCTAGGAAAGAGCATGGCAGCTCACATCGCCATGGGTCGCATTGGAGAAGTCTACCGCAATGATCTCAAGAATACTATCTACCAGATTTGTGGGCGTCGAGATGAGCACTGGGAGATGATCAGCACCAGAAAGGATAGATCAATTGCGGCTTTTATCCAGGAACTAAACCAGCACATTCGACGACAGGAGAACCAGATGTGCGCCGACATGATAGACCTGAAGAAGGCTAATAAAAGAATCAAGGAACTGGAGGAAGAACTCAAGGCTACACGAGAAGATTATGAAGAAGAAATTGAAGTATTGGTGGAGAAGAATGATGATCTGATCAAGAAGATCGGGATATTTATGGGAGGCCCTACACCAGTAGATAAAGATGAAGAACCCAAGGAGATTCGCCCGGAAGACTACATCATCATCGATGACACCGACTCGGATCCAAATGATAGCGATGATGACTATGTTGATGAAGCCGGAGCAGATATCATGGAGTCTGCAACCGAAGAATATTTCTAATAGACCACCTCACCAGCAATAGTAGTCCACCATGTAAATACAGTAGTCCAAGCACTTTTGCGATAGTTAGATCGATTGTATGCCCTTGTTTGATTGAATGAAGTGAATTGTTTGTTTTTGCCTCATGTGCATATGGGTAGTGTTTTCTCTTTAGACCCCCTCTATTCTTAAATCTCATCTTTTCTAAACCCTCAGATGCCTCCGAGATGTGACCCCGGATTTACCTTTCCACCGGAGCTCACCCAGTTGATCCAGCAGCAGAACACATTGATGCAGTTGCTAGTCCAGAATCAGAATCAGGGGAACAACAACAACCCACCACCACCACCAGCTGTTGATCCCTTAGCCCATTTTCTTAGGCTGAATCCGCCGGTGTTTTCCAGTAGCACCGAGCCGATAGTAGCAGATGATTGGCTCTGCAAGACAGCTAGAGAGTTGACCACAGCAGGATGCACAGATGCGGAGAAGGTGAAGTTTGCCGCACATCAGCTTGAGGGACCTGCAACATCATGGTGGGAGAATTTCACAGCCACTTTCCCGTCCGACACTGTCACATGGGACCAGTTTCAGCAGGCTTTTCATACTGCCCATGTTTCAGCAGGAGCTATGGCCATGAAGAAGCGAGAGTTTTGCAACTTGCGCCAAGGAGGACGGACAGTTGGCCAGTATGTGGAGGACTTCAGTAAATTAGCACGTTATGCCCCAAATGACGTTGCTACAGATGCAGCTAAGCAGGAGAAGTTTCTGAAAGGACTGAATGATGAGTTGAGCATGTAGTTGATGGTAGCAACCTTCAACAACTACCAGGAGTTGGTAGACCGTGCTCTTATGATTGAAGGAAAGCAGCAGCAGATTGAGAACCGCAAGAGGAAGTATGGACAAGGGAAGTAAAATTCAGGAGCTCAGCAGAAGCCATGTTTTACCCCTAGACCAGGAGGACATTTTCAGCATACCCATGGAGGAGGTAGCTCGCACAATCACAATGGCACCAAGAATGGTAATGGGAATGGAGGAAGCAATGGCCAGAATCGCACCAACCCATCAACCCCAGCCAAGAAGGACCTGAGCCAGGTCACTTGCTTTAAGTGCCAGAAGACCGGACATTATGCCAATGAATGTCCTGAAGGCCAGAATGGCAATGGAAGCTCTGGGAAGAAGCCGAACCCTTTCAACAGGGGACAGGTGAACCACGTTAACGTGGAGGAGGTTGAAGAGCAGCCGGATGCCGTAAATGGTAAGTTTTTGGTTAAGTTAATTACTGCACTCGTTCTTTTTGATACTGGTGCATCGCATTCATACATATCAAGGGGATTTGTGGATAAGTATAACCTGCCCACTAAGGTTCTTAGAACACCTATGCTAGTAAGCTCACCAGGAGCGGAGTATATGGCCAGTCAAGGATGTTTTCAAGTGCCATTGAGTATAGGTAGGCATGTGTTTCCCTCGGATTTAATCATCTTGGAATCACAAGGATTGGATGTAATCCTGGGTATGGATTGGCTGTCGATGTACGGAGGAAACATCGATTGCGCCAGTAAGACAATTTTTCTTACCACCCCAGAAGGGAGAAGGATCAAGTATGTATCCCGACATGTGCCAAAAGGGACTCAAGTAAATTGTTTAACAGGAGTTGTGCAGGAGGAAGTACCAGTGGTAAGGGATTTCCCTGAAGTATTTCCAGAAGAGTTGCCAGGCATGCCACCGGAGATATTGAGTTTTTGATTGAGCTATTGCCAGGCACAGAGCCAATATCAAAGAGACCATACAGGATGCCTGCAAAGGATTTGGTGGAGATTAAGAAGCAGATTAAGGAGTTATTAGATAAAGGTTACATTCGCCCAAGTTCTTCGCCTTGGGGATCGCCAGTACTTCTAGTGGGGAAGAAGGATGGATCGTTAAGGATGGTTGTTGATTATCGAGGATTGAATGAAGTAACCATTAAGAACAAGTACCCACTACCAATGATCAATGATCTGTTTGATCGATTGCAAGGAGCTAAGGTATTTTCCAAGATCGATCTGCGATCAGGATACCACCAGTTGAAGATTCGAGAACAGGATATACCTAAGACAGCTTTTACCACCAGGTATGGGCTGTACGAGTATACCGTTATGTCATTTGGTCTGACTAACGCACCTGCATATTTTATGAACATGATGAACAAAGTGTTTATGGAGTTCTTGGATAAGTTCGTCGTAGTGTTCATTGATGATATTCTGGTTTACTCGAAAAGTGAAGAGGAGCATAAGGAACATTTGCGATTGGTACTTGAGAAGCTCAGAGAACATCAGTTGTATGCCAAGTTCAGTAAATGTGAGTTTTGGTTGAAGGAAGTAGGATTCCTCGGACACATTATATCCGGAGAAGGTATAGCAGTAAATCCCACTAAGGTTGACACTATGACAAATTGGGAAGTGCCAACAACAGTTGGAGAGATGCGGAGTTTTCTTGGACTCACAGGATACTACCGGAGATTTATTGAGAATTTATCAAAGATTGCGAAGCCTATGACGGAGTTATTAAAGAAGGATACCAAGTTCAAATGGACTGAGGAATGTGAGGCTAGTTTCCAGGAGTTGAACAAACGCTTGGTTTCTTCACCAGTGTTGATTTTGCCATACCAGATCAAGGATTATGAGGTGTACTATGACGCTTCACGTCGAGGACTTGGAGCAGTGCTTATGCAGGAAGGGAGAGTTGTTTCATATGCCTCAAGACAGCTTAAGCCTCATGAGTTGAATTATGCTACGCATGATTTGGAGTTAGCAGCCATAGTGCATGCATTAAAAACATGGAGACATTTCCTCATTGGAAATCATTGTGAGGTGTACACGGATCACAAGAGTTTGAAATACATTTTCACGCAGAAGGAGTTAAACCTCAGACAAAGGAGATGGTTGGAGCTCATCAAGGATTATGATATGAGATTGCATTACCATCCCGGAAAGGCTAATGTAGTAGCTGACGCATTAAGCCGTAAGAGCCATGTCAATACACTAATGACGGGATAAATACGAAAGGAGTTAGCCGAGGATCTTCGTGAACTATGTTTGGAAATAGTTCCGAGAGGCTATGTAGCAGCATTGGAGATTCAGTCAACCTTGATGGATAGAATCAGAGAATCTCAGAAGACTGACAAGGAGATTGCCTCTATAAAGGAGAAAATGAGCGAAGGAAAGGCTAAAGGATTTCATGAGGATGAGCACGACACCCTATGGTTTGAAGACCGTGTTTATGTGCCCAATGACCCGGAGATCAGGAAGTTGATTCTGCAAGAGGCACACGATTCACCGTATTCGATTCACCCAGGAAATACCAAGATGTATTTGGATTTGAAGGATATTTTCTGGTGGACCGGAATGAAAAAAGATATTGCGGAGTATGTAGTAGTTTGTGATGTATGTCAGAGAGTAAAGGCAGAGCATCAGAAGCCAGCAGGATTGCTACAGCCATTGCCAATACCCGAATGGAAGTGGGATAAGTTAGGCATGGATTTTATCACAGGATTACCCAGGACTCGTTCAGGCTATGACTTGATTTGGGTTGTAGTTGATCGGTTGACGAAAGTAGCTCATTTCATCCCGGTAAAGACCACTTACACCAGTGCTAAGTTGGCAAAGATATACATGACCAGGATTGTATGCTTACATGGAGTTCCAAGGAGTATAGTATCAGATAGAGGAACCCAGTTTACCTCAAAGTTCTGGAATCAGTTGCACGAAACTTTGGGTACCAGGCTAGAGTTCAGCACAGCTTTTCATCCACAGACAGATGGACAGACCAAGAGAGTCAATCAGATTTTGGAGGACATGCTGAGAGCTTGTGCGCTAGATTATGGATCTAGTTGGGATGAGAATTTGCCGTATGCTGAATTCTCTTACAACAACAGCTATCAATCCAGTTTAAAGATGGCCCCTTTCGAAGCCTTGTACGAAAGAAGGTGCAGGACACCGTTGTTGTGGGATGAAGTTGGAGACCGCCAGTTGTTTGGACCTGATTTGATTAAGGAGTCTGACAGAAGGTGAAATTGATTCGCGATAGGCTCAAGGTAGCCCAGTCCAGGCAGAAAAGTTACGCAGATTCTAAACGCAAGGAGACAGTTTACGAAGTTGGAGATAGAGCTTATCTCCGAGTATCTCCACTTCGGGGAACAAAGCACTTTGGTGTTAAAGGAAAGTTAGCGCCACGATTTGTAGGACCATACCGAGTATTGGAACGTATGGGAGAAGTGGCCTACAAGTTGGAATTGCCTGAAGGATTGTTAGGAGTTCATGATGTGTTCCACGTTTCTCAGTTGAAGAAGTGCCACGCGAAGATGGCTGGCATACCGCTGAGAGATACGGTACCACTGGAAGCAATTCGGTTGGACAGTGATTTGACCTATGAGGAGAAACCAGTTAAGATTCTAGAGTATGCCAGTCGAGTCACCCGCAGCAAGGTTATCAAGTTTTGCAAGGTTCAGTGGAGCCACCACACGGAGGATGAAGCCACCTGGGAGCGAGAGGAAGATTTGCTCAAGGACCACCCTCACCTATTTTCTAGCCAACCCGAATCTCGAGGGCGAGATTCATCTTAAGGGGGGTTGGTTTGTAACATCCCAAATTTTCAATTTGGAATGTTATACATTAGCTCATCATTGCATATCATAATTCATTTGCCTTTGGCTTTGATCCTAGAAATACTACGCAACTCAAGGACCCACGGAGAGAGTTGGGGATTTCATTATTTTCATATTTGAGGTTTCTCGAATTTTGAGAATAGGATCATTTGATTTTAATTATTTTATCGTCAATTATTTCTATTACAAAAATATGAGAGAGGGAATAAAATGACTTTCCCAAAATAAAGAAATATTGAGGATTTAATAATAAAATCAAATAAGATTTTATTTCGAAGTTTTTCGGTATTTTATTTGAATTTAGGAAAAATGTGCATTTTTCAAAATTGTATTTAGGCCCCAAATAAATGTTCACCTCGTGCGACTTGATTTTAGAAGCCCGGGAAAATTTATTTCAGGATTTTTGGAGTCCGTTTAGTATTTCTTATATTTGTTTTTCTGCACGTAATTATTTTAGAAAAAAATGAACCGACCTAACGGGCCGTGTCCGACCTGGACACCTGGCCCGGCCGGCTTTATAAGCCGGGGGAGGCCCAGCCGAAACCCCAGCCTGCGCGCCCCCGAAACCCTAGCACCCCGCCGCCCGTCGCCCGCCGCCCGCGCCGCCGCCGCCCGCCGTGCCGCCGTCGCCGGAGCCGCCGCCCGGCGCCTCGCCGATCCGCCGCCCGAGATTGCCTCGTTTTCTGCACCGCCGGTTTTCTCGAAAAACCGTTCAGTTTTTCGTCGTTTTTTCGATTTATTTAAATAGCGAGCATTCGTCCGTTCGTTCGTTCTAGCGAACGTTCGTCGTTTTTCTTTTTCTCGGATTTAATCCGCGATTTTTCTGATCGCGATTCCTGATCCGATTTTCGTTTTAGTATAACTTTTCGCTCGTTTATCGGATTCAGGCGATTCAAGCGCCTGGAGTTTCGTCTCGAAACCCTCTATCCGTTTAACCAACTTAAACAAGTTTTTGCCACTGTAAAAATTGCCCTAGATCCAGAATAGTAAATGAAGCCTGTTTCTTCTGCTGTTTGACTTTCATTGCTTTGTTTGATTTGATTCTTTTTTGCAAACCGGAGGTCTTAAGTTGAACCTTCTGGTTAGATCTCTTATTTGAGTCTTACCTGTGCATTAGATGAATACTTATTGTATGCTTGTTTGTTTGTCTGTGATAGAATACCCGGAGTGCGCTGCCTGTTACTTCGAATCTCTAGGTTTCGCGGATCATCAGCTGTTGGGTTTCGTAGTAATTTCAAAAAAATTCCTACGCACACGCAAGATCATGTGATGCATAGCAACGAGAGGGGAGAGTGTTGTCTACGTACCCACGCAGACCGACTGCGGAAGCGTTGACGCAACGTAGAGGAAGTAGTCGTACGTCTTCCCAATCCGACCGATCAAGCACCGAAACTACGGCACCTCCGAGTTCGAGCACACGTTCAGCTCGATGACGATCCATGGACTCCGATCCAGCAAAGTGTCGGGGAAGAGTTCCGTCAGCACGACGGCGTGGTGACGATCTTGATGTACTATAGCAGCAGGGCTTCGCCTAAACTCCGCTACAGTATTATCGAGGATTATGGTGGCTGGGGGCACCGCACACGGCTAAGGAATAGATCACGTGGATCAACTTGTTGTGTCTTTGGTGCTAGCCCTGCCCCTCTATTTATATGTTGAGCCCCGGGGTCGAAACTTGGAGCAAAAGCCTCCTCAAAGTCGGTTTTGCCCGAAAGGCAAGAGTCCCACTCGGACTCCAGGACCAAACGCCACAATCCTTGGCGTCTGGCCCAGACGCCATGGGCCTCGGCGTCTGGCCCAGGGCCAGACGCCAGGGTCTCCGGCGTTTGGCCCCCTGGCCTTCGCAAAACTCCTTTTGCACCGACCTAAAGCCTCATGGGCTTGACCCCTTGGCCTAACCATATCATCCAATATATGAATCTTTACGTCTCGACCATTTCGAGACTCCTCGTCATGTCCCCGATCTCATCCGGGACTCCGAACTCCTTCGGTACATCAAAACATGCAAACTCATAATATAACTGTCATCGTAACCTTAAGCGTGCGGACCCTACGGGTTCGAGAATAATGTAGACATGACCGAGACACGTCTCCGGTCAATAACCAATAGCGGGACCTGGATGCCCATATTGGCTCCTACATATTCTACGAAGATCTTTATCGGTCAGACCGCATAACAACATACGTTGTTCCCTTTGTCATCGGTATGTTACTTGCCCGAGATTCGATCGTCGGTATCCAATACCTAGTTCAATCTCGTTACCGGCAAGTCTCTTTACTCGTTCCGTAATACATCATCTCACAACTAACATATTAGTTGTAATGCTTGCAAGGCTTATGTGATGTGCATTACCGAGAGGGCCCAGAGATACCTCTTCGACAATCGGAGTGACAAATCCTAATCTCGAAATACGCCAACCCAACATCTCCCTTTGGAGACACCTGTAATGCTCCTTTATAATCACCCAGTTACGTTGTGACGTTTGGTAGCACCCAAAGTGTTCCTTCGGCAAACAGGAGTTGCATAATCTCATAGTCATAGGAACATGTATAAGTCATGAAGAAAGCAATAGCAACATACTAAACGATCGGGTGCTAAGCTAATGGAATGGGTCATGTCAATCAGATCATTCAACTAATGATGTGACCTCGTTAATCAAATAACAACACTTTGTTCATGGTTAGGAAACATAACCATCTTTGATTAACGAGCTAGTCAAGTAGAGGCATACTAGTGACACTCTGGTTGTCTATGTATTCACACATGTATTATGTTTCTGGTTAATACAATTCTAGCATGAATAATAAACATTCATCATGAAATAAGGAAATAATAATAACTTTATTACTGCCTCTAGGGCATATTTCCTTCATCAGCAAGGCAAGTAACACTTTGATCATACCTCCTACTACCCAGTTTATTGCATTAGATCAATCCTCAAACATTGCATGATTAGGATCTAATTAAATTGTGGGATGGGAAGTAGTTGAGGTAGTACCTATTACCTGTTTATTTTCAAACCTTTGGGAGTTACTTCTACGTTTGCCATTATGCCATGCTATGCTAGTAGACGTGGATTGGGTGAGTGATATCCATGACATATGTGAGTTTGTTAATTAATGGTTTATCTAAGGTGGCAACTTAAACACACATCTGGGTGGATTGAGGTACTTGGGTATTCCAGGATTGCCTGTTTTTCTTTATGGACCGCCACCCAGGCCCAAAGGGATCATGAGATTTTTCATACTAGAAACTTCTGTGTGCAGGCACAAGCTATTATGGGCTCTAGCATAGTTGATTAAGTCATGCGAACTCTTACATGGTAGACTAGCAGATGTAGGGGAAAGTAGGTGTAACGGTCTATCCATCGTAAGGTGCTAGCGCTTCTGAAAGACTATGTCTCGGTCATCCATCTTCTCAAACACCATGTAGTGCGAGAAACCAAACGGAGGCGATCGAGTCTTGTGGAGAAAAGTGCGCAAACCTCTGCAGAGTGTATAAACTAATCATGGTTAGCCGTGTCCCCGGTTATGGACAACTTGAGTATCTAGTACTTGGTTATCATGTGAATCTCAACATGTTACTCTAAAATTTAATTTTGTTGGGTTTTGTTTAATGATGATGCTTAATTGGGATTGAGAATGCTATCAACCATTCTCAATGTTTAACAACTACAATGATAGTTAATTAAAATTTATTCCTTTATAGTAGGGAAAAATTGGCTTTACGCAAAACTGTAACCATAGAGCTTTCCACCAGCCAAATATGCATATAGTATAGCTGTTTCATTCCATTACTCTCTATGTGTTACCTTGCCAGCATATTCCATGTGCTGACCCGTTTCGGGCTGCAACGTTAATGTTGCAGACTTTTCAGACGACGATTAAGGAGTTTTTAGGTCGTGGTTCTATACTCAGTGATGCCGTTGGAGTTGATGGACTCACTTATCTTCCAAGCCTTCCGCTGTTATCGTTATTAGATGGCCTTAAGCCATATTTATTGTAATAAGTTCTCTATTGAGACACTCGATGTAATAAGTGTGATTGCTACTCTGTTATAAATCCTCCGAGTACTGTGTGGTGTCAGCATTACTGATCCAGGGATGACACCTGAGCACAGGGATCAGACCGTTTGAGGTGTGGTTGCTACATGGTCATGAGATTATAAGCATTTATAAGACTGGCCACAAAAGCAAATCACTTTGAGAATAAGTTCAGGACGAAGAACATGGACATGAGAGGACAAGTACTAAGAGCATGAACTAGCTAATCACTCCTGCTGCTCTCTCTCTCTCTTAGGTAAAATAGCATAGAACATGTGTAGAAATCCTGATTCATCATATTGGAGCATGCAGATAAACCTGTCTCCTAAGAGTGGGCTGCGCTTTGTCTGATTCTTGCTGCCCCCCTAGTACTTCTCTGCGATCCTTCACAATTTTGCTCCAGTCTTTCACTATTAAGCATTCCTCGGTTTTACAAATCCTGAATTCACTCATGTGCACTCTAGGATGTCTTGGCCGTAAGCTAACCATTGACATGCGACCTTTAGTCTCGATCCACTAAGGCACAACTATCATCGGGAGTCGCTGTTGAAGAACATCATATATTAACATACTTAGCGATGAAGTTTAGCTTAAAAAATAATGTATGCAAAATATGCACTGAGGACAAATAGTAAAAATCTCACCGTCTAGCCTAAATAGATGCGACTGTAGTTCAATACGAACACTATTCATCCGAAACCCTGATACTTCGAAAGAGAGTGTCCAGTTTGTACACGAAGTGCATCTAGTTTTTGCCGTAACCCTCTCTACTTTTTTGCACATTATATATGGGTGAAATTATGATACCATGCCAAGTTTCAACCTTTTCAGAGTTCATTTGTAGTGCTTCTCAATTTCAGGGTCATTTTAGCTCAAAATAAATAAGTAAATGCATGAAAATAGCAAATGAAGGCACAAAGGGTTGAAATTTGACGACGTGGGTTTGAATGGTGCATAATGAACGCACAAAAAGTCTGGAGTTGTAATAAGTTAAAAAAATGAAGTGCCTTTGTAACAGATGAGTTTTCGTTCGAAACTCTGATACTTCGAAAGAGAGTGTCCAGTTTGTACACGAAGTGCATCCAGTTTTTGCCGTAACCCTCTCTACGTTTTTGCACATGCTATGTGGGTGAAATGATGATACCATGTCAAGTTTCAACCTTTTCAGAGTTCATTTGTAGTGCTTTTCAATTTTAGGGTCATTTAGCTCAAAACAAATCAATAAATGCATGAAAAATAGCAAATGAAGGCACAAAGGGTTGAAAGTTGATGTCGTGGCTTTGAATGGTGCATAATGAACGCAAAAAAGTCTGGAGTTGTAGTAAGTTTAAAAAAATGAAGTGCCTTTGTAACAGATGAGTTTTCGTCCGAAACCCTCATACTTCGAAAGAGTGTGTCCAGTTTGTACACGAAGTGCACCCAGTTTTTGCCGTAACCCTCTCTACTTTTTTGCACATCATATGTGGGTGATATGATGATACCATGCCAAGTTTCAATCTTTTCAGAGTTCATTTTTAGTGCTTTTCAATTCAGGGTCATTTAGCTCAAAACAAATCAGTAAATGCATGAAAAATAGAAAATGAAGGCAGAAAGGGTTGAAAGTTGATGACGTGGCTTTGAATGGTACATGCTAAACGCAAAAAAAGTCTGGAGTTTTAAAAACATGTAAAAATATACATAAAAAATACATTGATCATGAATGATCTTTTTGTGTAGAATCTGAATTGTCAATAGGAATCTTTCCCGGTTTAAGAACCGATGAAGATTCCTATTGCGGCCACAGATCCTACACATAGAGTTCAATGAAGACCAACTGGTTGTGATAGTTTAAGCATTAACATATTTAAGGTGGTAAAAACCCTCTTAGGGGAGCGAGGTGGGACTAAAAACCCACTGCATGGTGAAACTTTAGTACCAGTTTGTGGCATGAACCGGTACTAAAGGGGCTGGTGGGGCCACAGTCTGCCATAGACTCTTTAGTGCCGGTTCGTGGCACGAACCGGTACTAAAGGTTCTCCACGAACCGGTACTAATAGGCGTCGTCCGCCTAGTCGTTTGAACCGGCACTAATGGTCACATTAGTGCCGGTTCAGCTACAAACCGGAACTAATGTGCTGAACATTAGGCCCTTTTTCTACTAGTGAATGCATAGTTCTGTTTCCATGTACCCAAATTGTCAAGGTTCTGTACGGAATGCATCCGTTAACCTACATACTGAACCATCCATGAATGCATCCATTAATCTACATATTCATATCGCCAAGTGCAAAGTCATGCATCACCCCATTAGAGAGTTCAATTAGTTCCACGCCCAATATTCAAATAAGAGCACGGGAGTTCAGACCTGAGGCTAAAGGGGACCAAGTATGTGTGTACGAGATTACCAACATCTGAGTCTGGCATGTGGAAGAAGGCAGCTGGATCCGTCCTACCTTGTCTGTGTGTCCGCATGAAGCGACGCAAGCAGAGGCGCAGGTGCCGGCCACTGGTGACGCTGTGACGGCATACAGTTGTGGACGTTGGTGAGAGCAAGTACAATAGTGGGCTTATAGCCTGCTTACATGGCAATTTTGCCTATGTGGAGCAGAGAGACATGAAAAAGTGAGGGGAGTGGGTTCTCATGCAAGAGCCTAGCTATATGCGCGCTTCTAGGTAGATACAATAAATGTGAAGAAAGAGATAGAGAAAAGATGGAGAAAAGTAGTACTCTTGTAAGTGCATCTAGTGCCACCCCTAGTTGGTTTTGGAGTATTGACGACAAACCTAGTTGAGGGACTAATGTGTTTGTGAGAATTGCAGGATAACACAGGTAGAAGTCCCTCATTGATTCGGTTTTCCTACCAGAGATGACCCCTAAAAATGTATGAAGACATTGAAGTCAAAGGTGGTATATGAAGATATTCACATTGAAGACTATGACAAGAGAAGACACCACATGAAGCCTATGGAGCTCGAAGACTTAGATCTTTCGTAGTTCTCTTTATTCTGTGTTGAGTCATAGGAACCACCGTACTGTTAAGTGGGGTCCAAGAGAACCAGTCAGAATGACTGAAGTGATGCTTAAACAAAACCCATGTCTTCGAGTGAAGACTTTGAGAGCGAATATTGTCCAGAGTCGGCCAAGTCAGCTTTGCTTTAAGCCCAAGTAAAGTTGCCGTGTGAGTTTGAAATCTGACCGTTGGAACACGTGTCAGTTCCTTAGTGACCCAGGGTCATTTCGGACAAATCAGGTCGGGTTGCCAAGTGGCTATAAATAGCCCACCCCCTACAACCATAAACGGTTGGCTGCTCAGATTCGGAGTACGGCTTTTGTCGTTTGAGAGCAACCCACCTCGAAGCCTTTGAGAGAGAGTTCCTTGCGAGGATAAAGCCCTAACCACCCAGAGCCAAAGAGAATTAGGCATCACTTAAGTCTTCTTGTCTGTGTGATCTGAAGACTTATTACACTTGAGGACTGTGCATCCTCCAGCCGGTTAGGCGTCGCGTTCTGAGCATCCAAGAGACATCGTGGATTGCCGGTGAACGAAGTCTGTGAAGGTTTGGGAGTCTACCTTGAAGACTTACCAGAGTGATTGGGCGAGGTCTGTGTGACCTTAGCTCAAGGGGAATACGGTGAGGACTGGGTGTCCTGAGCTGCGTGTTCAGGACTGGGTGTCCGAGACTGTGTGTCCTAAGGTTTAAATACCTAGCCGCCCTAACCAGACGTACAGTTGTCATAGCAACTGGAACTGGTCCAACAAATCATTGTCTTCAGCGAGTCACTGGTTTCATCTTCCCTTCCCTTTACTTACTGTTACTCCTTGTGAAGTCATTGTATGTTCGCACTATCTTTTGTCTTCACTGAGTGACTGCGTGTTCTGTGTGGCTTCACAATATCTTCCTGCCCGATCCTTACTACATTGCTGCTATTAGTCATTGTGCTTTCACTCTATTGAATACTTGACTATGTCTTGCCTAGTGTAGTCTACCTTCCGCTGCAGGGTAATAGGTTTATTTCTATCGTTTGTCTTCATAACTTCCACGTTTTGAAGACTTTCATAAAAATCGCCTATTCACCCCCCCCCCTCTAGTCGATATAACGCACTTTCAACTCTTATAGCCAACCTTATAGCTAACCTTATTGTATGGTTGGCTACAGGTGATGACTATATATGACATGGCAACATCATATAGCCAGCAGTTGGCTATATTATTAACCATGCTCTGAGGCCGCTATCTAGGCGAAGGTCAAAAAATGATGAATGATGACGCCATGCACTTTTGGCCGCCGTACGTGTCGACCGTGGGGATCAGTGGCGTGTGAGTACCCGAGACGGTGCTGGCGCTGACGTCGTGGTGATCCACTATGGGCGCGTCCTGGTGTTCCTGACCCGCAACGGGCGATGTATCCGAGGCACCGGCAGCCTCGTGATCCACGATGGCCGTGTCTGCGTGTTCTTGGGACACGAGGAGGAGTGGCTAGGAGGAGCAAAAAGGGATGGCGTGCAACTGTGGACCTGAGAGGGGAGATCAGCGACGGCTAGGGTTATCAGGAGGGAGACTGCGATCTATGAGTCACAACCTTCTCAACTACGGAGAAGAGGAGGAGGGAGGGGTCGATGTCGAGCGGGGACGAGCGACAAGAGGTCATCTAGTGGCCGTCTGCGATCTATGAGTCTCTCACACTAGCCCGGACAGCTAGGAATTTTTTTAGCCTGTTTTGTGATTTGGAAAGTGTGGGTCTAAGCAAGGAAAGTTAAGATTTTTGCTAGGATTGTTTTGTGATTTGGGAAGTGCGGGCCACATCCACGCTTGATTATTTGAATGAAAATTAGTAAGATGGAGATCTTTACCCCAAGATGGAAGTAATCTCTATTCGTAATGGAGCAGTTGATTTAGCTTGATTTTAATTGATGGGAGAAATCGGTTGATTTAGTTAAGTTAGGAAAGTTATACCTGCGATCTTTTATATGTTAGGAAAGTGTTGGTTTACAAGGAAAGAGTGGAGAGGAAAATAAACCCGTAGAAAAGGGTGGGGGCAAAAAAACCCAGCAAAAAACGGTTAAAAGTGATGGGACAAAAATAAATCGTGGAGGCTATTCACCAACTCAGACATTAGGAATAGAGACAATTGTTTTGGGTTTGTTTTCAATTTTTACTTCCAATGAAGGGGCGCGCTTACTACAGCCGTCACCATTGCGCCCGGCCCAGTCCGGCGGGGGTCGGGTGTCGTATACATGCTGGCAGACAAAAAAAGACCATCATCAACTAAAAAAGACCATCATACCTTTTATTATGAAGGAGTATAAACAGATCTCCACCATCGATGTGTTTAGGAGGGTTGTACCGAAGAAGAACTGAATTACAAAGAGCAAAGGACAAACTAATTTCAGATTGTATAGCAAAATAAATAGGTACTTCCTTAGTACAAAAAGAATATCACATGAAATTGTAAGGTGAAAACCCTAAGAGATGAGATATAGAAGAAAGAGTCACGGCTAAAGATTGATAGCGCTGAACAATGGCAGCAATCTCTTTTTTTTAAAGGAGGATGACCTCTAGCCTCTGCATCTGGGCGATGCATACGGCCACTTTATTAATTATTCTTACACTTACAAAGTCATACAATAGTAAGACTAAAGCCGTTGTCTAAGCAACAAACTGTCGCTATACCTATCCAATTGATGAAGGGGCGCATATAGCCTGGGCCTAATACCAAACAGACATTGCAGCCAAGCCTAACATCTAAGACCTGAGACCCCAACCTAGCCACTTGTCGGGTCTGGGACACACACTGGTCCGGCGTGCTCTCAAAGGGCACCGCCGCCAACTGCCACCGCTCCATCTTCAGAAATGTACTAATGCATCAACCTTGCTCGGTCTAGCTATCATCGACGCCACCATGGTGCCCAACGGCACCTCCTCCCTACGCGAAAATAGCTGAGCACGTCGCGGTCGCCATTGATACACCTCTGTGCCATGCTGTCAAGTACCACCAGCCGACACAGCTTGAAGTCCTTGGAAGATCTGTCGTACGTAGCACTTGCCGACCAGCCATGACAAAGCGTAGCACCCATCGGTCAGGCATGACTTGACATCTCCACCAAAGCTCCGTGCAAGACGAAGCCGCTCCACCTCCTGCCTCTGACTTCTAGTGTTGCTCCACAAACAATGCTCCCAAGAGAGAAACGACACCGCAGTGCCGCCATCATCTGATCTAGAACACCAGATCCTAGGGTTTCCCCCGGAGCAGCACGAGTGGGTCGACAGTAGTTACACGACGATGCCTTCATCAAGGTAACGGCGTAGAACACCGTCATCGCCTGCCGTCGGCTCGGTTTTCACCGGCAACCATGTCTCCCCAACTCGCAGCCGGGACTAGATGATGGATCTCGAGATCCGATCACCAAGCTTCTGGCCGGCCACCGCCGATGAAGAAGATGACCACCACCACTGGCTACACCGTCTAGATCAGATCTGCCATGGGTGCCGCCAAGCAGTCCACCAGGCCCTCGACGCCGCCGCCGATCTAAAGCCAGATGACATGCTGCCGAAGACCGCATCCCGCCACCGCCCGATCCAGGCCAGCCGCAGCAGCAGCCGTCCGTGGACCGAGGCAGGGCCGAGCACCGCTGCTGTCGAAGCCAACGTCGTCACTTCTAGATCGGCCGCACCTCCATGCATGTTGGGGCCCCGCCACCCCTGAGACGCGGGAGGGAGGAAGAGCCCCCGCCACCGTCGTCGGCCTCCGGGCGCAAGCCGGCGGCGTCCTCCGGCGGCGGCGGGAGGAGGGGAGGAAGATGGGCTAGGCCCCGACAGCGGCTAGGGCTGGGAACCACTTGAGTCACCCGAGCAAGGGGCGACGCGGACCTTGGCAAAGTGCAAAATCAGGTCGCCTGTTCACGAAAGAAAATACAGTAAGATGTTGTATTTTGGCAAGCCAAATGCGCTCAACAAGAACCAATCAAGCAATTAGCTTGCATAGTACAGAAACACCAAGCCTAGATAGATGGTCAACCTTTCATTTGTAGCTGTTGGTGGCCTCAGAGATCACTATTTGTTCACAGTATCTAGGACCATATCAATTTTGTTTTCAAGCTTATCATCTGCCCACTCCTGTGATAAAGAATAGTGTTTTCCCTCTGGTAAATATAGGTATCTAAAGGTGAAGTTCTCTGGATTTACTTACAATCACCAGGAGTGTTACCTTAACAACAGATGGGTATTCTGATAATGTGATAAAACCTTTCCTGCAAGAATCTTTGTGCTGAGGAAGACGCTGTCATAACTCTTTTGTTACATACGGCATGAATGGGGAGCGACTAGAATAGAAGAATAGGTTTAGGTGCAAAAATAGAAAAATCGATTCCGGGCCATCGGATGGACCATGCATGGTACAGATTGTACTGAGTGGAATCTGTGCGCACAATTGACATTCGAGTCCCTTGCTCCTAGCTATTTTCCTCCTGACACCCTTCCTCTTCGAGTCCCTCCTAGCGGCAGTGCAAGCCCCTCCAACCCTATCCCTCCGCCACACCTGGCCGATGCCGCCGCCCGCCGACGATGATTCGTGAGCTCGTAGAGGATCTACTCCTCAGTCAGTAGCCGCTGATGCATCTCGCCGCCCGCCCGACCGCGAACCCCCTTGCAACGGTGACGTAACCATGGCCACGGTGATGAGTTCCACTAGTCCTAAGTGAATTGCAGAAAACCACCACATTTCAGCTTAGGTTTGCAGGAAACACTCTTCTACGTTTTTGCAGCAGAAAACACTGATTTCTTTTTCTAATCTTTTGCAGAAAGCACCAAACCTCCTTTCGGCCCGTTTAAGCACTATTATGACAGGTGGAACCCTGTCTTGTCGACGTGGCTCACGGCCGCGAGCTGACGCCGTCTAACGGTGCTACAGTGCCCGCTGGTGCGCCGATAGAAACCATCTTAGCTCTCTCATCTACCTCGCCCTCTCCTCTCGTCACTCTGCTCTCCTCTCGTCACTCTGCTCTCCTCTCCTCACTCTGTTCTTCACTCCCGACGCCGCCACAACGCCGGCCACCGTTCTGCTGCTCCCCCGTGGCCATGGTGTCGTGGAGCGACGAGACCAGTGAGGATTCAATCATGAACATCTCCTCCTCCTGCGATGGCATCACCAAGGTCAGTTTGCTACAGCTAGGGTTAGGGTTAGTGATTTGGGGATTTTGTGAATGAGCTCGAGCTGAACCTAGGTTTATCTTTGCTTGCTCTCGCAGCTTCCAGCTACGATGCACGATCCGAATTTCAATGGCACTAACGCAGATGTGAATGTTTTGTGCGAACACGGCGAGCCGGCCGAGCGCTTAGTTGCATTTGAAGGGATGCACACTGGCAGGAGGTTTCTAGGATGTGCTAAGAAGGTATGATCCTTTATAAGTGAAGGTGTTCATTGCTGAATGTGCTAAGTTTGGTATTTCTTTACCTTTACCTGACATGCCTTGTCATCAGATGGTACACATTGTTTATTGTGGTTAGTGATTACTGCTTTGTTTATCAAGTTGTTAAGCTTGGTTAAGTGCTTAGTCTTTGTTTAACTTGTTTTATCCAGTGAGTGGATGGTTGTCATTGTTTATTATGGTCAGTGCTTAATTACTTGTTTAACAGTGGTCATTGTTTATTTTTTTGCTGTGTGATATGTTTGCTGCACATATTAGACCCCCTGAACATGTTAGCTTATGGATTATGGCACTTAACAGTGGTCTTCAGCCTACTCACTTAGATGATTCTTTATTGTTTTATTGGAGCGTTTTATTGTTTATTTTACAGGAAGGCATAAACTGTGGAGTAGTTCAATGGATTGATTTTGAATGGCCAGACTCAATGGAGAAGGCATTGGCCAAGTTATGGGATATGTATGAGGAGAGTAAGTCAGGTAGGACCAATGACAATCTGGAGAGTTCCTTTGTAATTCACAACCTGACAGAAGAGAAGAAGAAACTACAGGAGAATTATGACAGTCTGTATGCTGATGTCAATGCTCTCTTGGATGCCCAGCAACAGAGGGGTCTAGAGTTGAGCAATCAGAAGGAGCAGAAGAAATTTCTTGATGTGAAGATTGCAGAGCTAGAAACTGTAGTGGGCAACTTGAAGTCAGAGCTGGCAAAGAAAGAGGAGGAGAAGAAGAAAGTACAGGAGGACTATGGTATGCTGATGTCAATGCTCTCTTGGATGCCCAGCAGCAGAAGGGTGTGGAGTTAAACAATCAGAAGGAGCAGAAGGAATATGTTGATTTGAAGATTGCTGAGCTAGAAACTGTAGTGGGCAACTTGAAGGCAGAGCTGTCAAAGCAAGAGGAGGAGAAGAAGAAGCTGCTGCAAAAGTATGAGACTCTAGTGAACCTGACAGGTGCTCAAGCCAATGTGATTAGGAACTTGAAGTTCAATCATTTGAAGGAGAAGGAAAGGCTGACAGAAGAGAGGCTTAAATTGCAGCATCACATTTCTGAGCTTCAAAAGTCTGAGGAGAAGATAAAGCAGAAGCTTCAGGGGGTGAAGGCCATCTTAGATGAGTAGGGGTGTCTTCTAGTATGATAATCATCTATCTGTATGTAGATGATAGTCTTCTATGCAAAACTTTAGTATGAACTTGGTCCTCAACTACTTTAACTATGTATTTTGTGATCCAAGGTGTTGGATCCAGCAGTGTTGTAATGTAGATGATAATCATCTATTTAGTACTGTAGTTTGAATTTGTGAACCCGGTAATTTAAGTGTGTATGTTGTGATCCATTGTGTTGGATCCAACCTTGATGAACCTTAATGAATGTGAGTCAAATTTGATGTTATATGCTTTATGTGCTTAGTACAATTTGGTTTTATATGGTAATTTAAGTATGTATGTTGTGATCCATTGTGTTGGATCCAACCTTGATGAACCTTAATGAATGTGAGTCAAATTTGATGTTATATGCTTTATGTGCTTAGTACAATTTGGTTTTATATGGTTTAGATGATTATCATCTATTCAGTATTTGAGTATGAATCTGTCAACCAAGTAATTTAACTTACTATTTTGTTATCAATGGGGTTGGATCCAATTTGACCAAGATTTGATCGATTCATCGAGAGAATGGGTCTAGGGGTACCTTGACCACCATTTCATCGATTCATCGACAGAATGGCCCTAGGGGTACCTTGACCACCATTTCATTGATTCATCGACAGAATGGCCCTAGGGGCACCTTGACCCTCATGTCATCGATTCATCGACAGATTTGCCCTAGGGGTAACTTGACCACCATTTCATCGATTCATCGACAGAATGGCCCTAGGGGCACCTTGACCCTCATGTCATCGATTCATCGACAGATTGGCCCTAGGGGTACCTTGACCACCATTTCATCGATTCATCGACAGAATGGCCCTAGGGGCACCTTGACCCTCATGTCATCGATTCATCGATAGATTGGCCCTAGGGGTACCTTGACCACCATTTCATCGATTCATCGACAGAATAGCCCTAGGGGTACCTTGACCCTCATGTCATTGATTCATCGACAGAATGGCCCTAGGGGTACCTTGACCACCATTTCATCGATTCACCGATAGAATGGCCCTAGAGGTACCTTGACCACCATTTCATCGACTCATCGACAGAATGGCCCTAGGGGCACCTTGACCCTCATGTCATCGATTCATCGACAGATTGGCCCTAGGGGTACCTTGACCACCATTTCATCGATTCATCGACAAAATGGCCCTCGGGCTACCTTGACCCTCATGTCATCGATTCATCGACAGAATGGCCCTAGGGGTACCTTGACCACCATTTCATCGATTCATCGACAGAATGGCCCTAGGGGTACCTTGACCCTCATGTCATCGATTCATCGATAGAATGGCCCTAGGGGTACCTTGACCACCATTTCATCGATTCATCGATAGAATGGCCCTAGGGGTACCTTGACCGTCATGTCGTTGATTCATCGACAAAATGGCCCTAGGGGTACCTTGACCACCATTTCATCGATTCATCGACAGAATGGCCCTAGGGGTACCTTGACCCTCATGTCATCGATTCATCGACAAATTGGCCCTAGGGGTACCTTGACCACCATTTCATCGATTCATCAACAGAATGGCCCTAGGGGCACCTTGACCACCATCATCAACAAGTGTTTAATTTTACTAATAGCAAGACCATCATCAACAAGTGTTTAATTTTCCTAATAGCAAGACCATCATCAAGTGTTTAATTTTCTAACAGCAAGACCATCATATGGATCAAATTGAACATGGTAGCAGCCAGACCATCATATTGATCATCAAATTGAACATGATAACAGCAAGAACAACATCATAGTGCATAATTCTCATAAAAGCAAGACCATCAATAGTAGTTATTACAGTACCATAACATCAAATCATCATAAGTTCCCAAAATAGATCATAGCAATTAGCAGTTTTGCCTGATCACATCATCAATAGTTTTTCCAAAGCACATTAGTTCCCTGAAGCATAAAAGTAATCCTTCAGCCTTGATGGTTTCTTCCTCTGTCTTGGTGCCAAGAAGGATGTCCTAGCTGGAGTTGCTGAGTTGCTTGGCCTCCTAGCTGGAGCTGCTGAGCTGCTTGGCCTGCTTGCTGGAGCTGCTGTGTTGCTTGGCCTGCTTGCTGGAGCTGCTGTGCTGCTTGCCACTGGTGGTGTCCTGTTTGCTGGAGCTGCAACAAATGAAGCTGCAGTAGTAGATGTGGTACCCTCCTCTGTCCTGTTTGACTGCATTTGAAAATGGCAGCAAGTTAATACATTCAAAGTGATACAAAACAGAAATAGATGACAGCAAGTATGCCAACAGAGACTAACCTCATGCATGTTATTTCTCATTGCTAGAGCTGGCTTTAGTGTTTTGTGGAAAGATGTGTATCTGTGACCCACAAGATTGCAATTGCTGCATGTAATTGATGCCATCCTAGATGTATCTTTAGGTGCTGGTGGCTCAAATTGGCTCCTTCTCCTTTTGGTTTGCTTCTTCCCTGGTTTATCCTTGAAAACTGGGGGTTCTATGTCTCTAGTTTTGGTCTTAGGCCAGAGGTCAGGTCCAGGTACAGGAAATATGATGGGACTGTATGCAGCCAGATACATAGGCTTTTTGAAGAAGTCATGCACAAAATCTTCAGGCCTTAATTTGGCTTTGGTAATAGCAGAGACTGCATGATTGCATGGCACTGCAGTCATATCCCATTTTCTGCACCCACATGTCCTGTGCTGCAAGTTAACTGCATAGGTATTCTCATTGCTTGTCACTTGGTAAATATTTGGCCCAGCCATCAATGCTTGACAGTTCCTAGAGTGTTTCTTTGCTTCTTCAAGTAACTCAGCATATGTTGGACATATTTCCCACTTGGCTAACTCTGCCTTACTCCTATTTGTATTGAACCTGACCATCAACTTAGTCCTGATTCCATCTACCATGGTCTTTATTGGTTTACCCCTCACATCTAATATCATCTTGTTGAACACCTCACTAATATTGTTGACAACTAGGTTAGTTTTGCAGTTGAAGTCCATGGCATATCTAGCCCAAGCATGTCTAGGAATTTTATTTAACCAAGTCCAGGCAGCCTTACACTCTACTTTAAGAGCATCCATTGCATCAAGATGGCCATGTTCAGTATAGGAGTAACTTGCCTTATCCATGAACTTCTTTAATTCTGACCCCCTAAAACCAGCAGTCTGGAAATTTTGGTAGATGTGTCTAAGGCAGAATCTTTGGGGGCAATTGGGGAAAACTTGACTCACAGCTTTCAGAAGACCCTATTTGGAGAAATTACCAAACTTACTAATAAGAAAAGAATATTAACTACTTCTACCAATTAGTATGAACTACTTATAACAACTAGTGATGAGCAATGAAAATATTAACTACTTCTAGCAATTACTATGAAATACTTATATGAACTAGTAATGACCAATGAATACTAAGCAAATTATATATTACCTTCTGTCTATCAGAGATTATGGTGTAAAACCCAAATCTCCCAGATTCTCCACCAATAGCTGCCTTCAGTTCTGTGAGAAACCAGGTCCAACTCTTTGTGTCTTCTTTGTCCACAACTCCAAAGGCAATGGGATAGATGTTATTATTCCCATCCCTTCCTGTGGCAGCAAGGATTTGTTGGCCAGTTGAGAGCTTGATGAAACATCCATTCACACCTGCAATGGCACACAAGATATGTTATAAACAAAGTATGGTGCACCACATTTATGTCATATATAACACAGTTTAGTAGTCACCTATGAATGGCATGCATCCATTCAGAAATCCCTCCTTGTAAGCATTCAAACATATGAACAAACCATGGAACCTTGGATTGATGCTTGGATGTTCTTTTAGGAACTTAGTAGTGACAATGCACCTACTACCTGGATTGGTGTCTAACAAAGCCTGCATGTAATCCCTTATCCTGGTGTATTGCCCCCTCTGATCTCCTTGCACCACCTTAATAGCATTGTTCTTAGCCCTGTAGGCCATATGAGTGCTTGTCTCAACTCCATACTTGCTCTTCAGATTTTGCATTATTGTACTTATTAGTGTGTTCAAGTCTGTTCTTATTGCTTCTAAAACTTCATGTGTAACCCACTTTGTAGTCACCTTGGTGCTCTCTGCTACAGCTGGACATGTGTGCAACAAATTAGTTTTCCTAATGCAGAAAGTTTTCTCTTTTCCCACCACAGAAGCTGCAATGAAGAAAGGGCAGTCTTCATGTGTGCACACAGCTATAATTCTGTCATTGCAGTTCCTATGAAACTGATAGTTTCTGTTCTGTGCTATGTGGAAAGTGAGAGGTGCCCTTCTAAATTGGTACACATTATCAAAGCATAACTTCTTAGCAAACTGCAGCTCTGGGCTTTCTCTATCCTCATGATACCATACCCTTGGTTTGGGTTTTTTAGCCCTAGACTTACTGCCTAGCACAAATGCTAGGGGTACAGCCCCATCATCTTGCTCCTCCTTCAAATCACCAGGATCTAGATCCTCATCAGATGATGGTACCCAAACATCCTCAAACTGTTGCTCCAAACTAGCATGTGATCTTGTGGTTGGCCTCTTTCTTACTTTCAACTTCTTCCTCTTTTGCCCCTGTGGTAGCACCTCCTTTTCAAGTTCCTCATGATCTCCATGCTCCTCTTGCTCTGCATTTTCCTCATGCACTTCCTCTTGTATCTCATAAGGTTCATCTACATCTATGTCACCTTCAAAATGTAAGAGTGGGTCCTCTCTCTGCCTCTTTAGCTCAGCCATCCTAGCCATGAAATCCTCATCTTCCTCCAAGTCAGAGTCATCTTTAGTTAGTAGCATAGGAAGTTTTCTTTTCACTGCCTGCACCCTCTCAACATTCTTCTGATGCTGCTTAAATCTATGAATTTTTGATCTCCTTCTAAGCTCCATACTTCTTTCTAACTCCTGTTGCTCCATGTCAACATCATCTCCATTGCCTTGCTCA
This sequence comes from Triticum urartu, assembly GCF_003073215.2. Classification (NCBI taxonomy): domain Eukaryota; kingdom Viridiplantae; phylum Streptophyta; class Magnoliopsida; order Poales; family Poaceae; genus Triticum; species Triticum urartu. Next base: position 51,360,180 of record NC_053026.1, on the reverse strand, counting down.
ATATCAACATCTGCTTCATTGCCTTGCTCCATATCAACATTGTGGCTCTGCTATGTGGAGAAAAACTGGATTGGTTCAGGCTCCTCAACTACTGCATCTCTTTTTGATACTTTGGATGGTGACTTGTACAACACCCCAACATCATTCACCTCATATACAGTGCTCTCTCCAACATTGCCTATAGGAACTTGCTGATCACAAATATAACCTCTGTTTATATCTGCAGGTCTGGGCTCACTACCCCTAACTATTGTCAGGTTTACTATGTTCTGATCTTTATTGGCAATGTCATCCAGCATCTCATCCACCTTGTCATCATCACATATCTCCTCCAAACCAGCTACTCCCAACCCAGCATCCCTCACATAATACATATAGTCTTTACTTCCATATCCTGCTGTCTCTATGAGTGCTAACAGATTGAAAAAAGTGATGTCTGAAACACACATAGTCCTTTCCAAGTTATCCATGTCATGAAAGTGCAGTCTAACCTCCCAAACATCATCAAACAAGCTACAAAAAGGAACAATTCTTGTACTTATTAATTAAATAGTATAACACTAACTACAAACAATACAAGTGACATATTTAAAATATACTATGCATACCAATTTCAATAAGAGCTAACTGTGACCCTAATGTCTACTAAATAAACAGTGCATCCTAACCCAAATAGCAATTAAAATCACAAAAATTATCACTATATTCTCTCCTAAACAGAGCATACTAATATCACTACAATCTAATTTAGAGAGCAGATGAACACTTAGTACTAGGCAAAAGATCCATTTTTGATTTACACACCTAACCCAAGGCTGTGCTGCTTGCCACTACAATCTAAACAGAGCATTCTAACCCAAATAGCAATTAAAATCACAAAAAGTATCAATATATTCTCTCCTAAACAGAGCATACTAATATCACTACAATCTAATGCTGTGTTTACACACCTAACCCTAACCCTGACTGTGGAATCGACAGAAAATGGGGGTGGGGGAGGCAGAGGAGATATCTTACTCCACACCACCGAATGCAAATGCCCAGTGGTGGCTCCCCGTCGGAGTAGCCTGCACAGCACGGGCCAGAGCGCCGGCGGCGCGGTACTCCACCGACGGGGATGATGGTCTGCTCCGCGGGCCCTGGCTATGGTAAGAGCTATCGCAGACCTCCTCGGGTGGCTTTGGATCTCTGCCGCCAAACAACCCTCCTGCGCCGTCGCCACCTCCGCCATCCACTCCGCCGCCGGCGTCCGGGCGCACCGTTGCCATGAATGAGACAAAGATAGAGGAGAGCGCGCCGTTGCGGGGATGGTGGGGAAAATTTCAGATGCGGGAGAGGTGTCGATTCGATCTGGTCTCTTGACCTAGCGGGGGCGTCGGTCAGCACTGTAGCGCCGTTAGACAGCGTCAGCTCGCGACCGTGAGCCACGTCGACAAGACAGGGTCCCACCTGTCATAATAGTGCTTAAACTGGCCGAACAGGAGGTTTGGTGCTTTCTGCAAAAGATTAGAAAAAAATCAGTGTTTTCTGCAGCAAAAACGTAGAAGAGTGTTTCCTGCAAACCTAAGCTGAAATGTGGTGGTTTTCTGCAATCCACTCACTAGTCCTCAAGCTTTCTTCCCCCTCCCTCCTTCAGAGAGTGCAAAGCCTCCACACGGCTGACTTCCCGTGCAGCAATTCGTCTCTTCCCCCCTACCCCTTGTTTAGAGGTATTCCTCTCTCCCCTTGCCCCTCACTATTCTCTTTCTTGTGTGGCGCATCTGTTCTCCCTCGGATGGCCTCTCTTCTCCCTCCCTTGTTTGTTCTCTCATGAAATTCCTGCAAACCGAGCCACTGTAGCGACCAGACCTCAAACGGTCCAATCTCTGTGCTTAGGTGTCATCCCTGGATCAGTAATGCCGACACCACACAATACTTGAAGGAATTATAATAGAGTAGCAATCACACACTTATTACATCGAGTGTCTCAAAAGAGAACTTATTATAATAAATATGGCTTAAGGCCATCTAATAACGATAACAGCGGAAGGCTTGGAAGATAAGTGAGTCCATCAACTCCAACGGCATCACTGAGTATAGAACCACGACCTAAAAACTCCTTAATCGTCGTCTGAAAAGTCTGCAACATTAACGTTGCATCTCGAAACGGGTCAGCACATGGAATATGCTGGCAATGTAACACATAGAGAGCAATGAAAGAATAAGGCTATACTACATGCATATTTGGCTGGTGGAAAGCTCTATGGTTACAGTTTTTGCGTAAAGCCATTTTTTCCCTACTACAAAGGAATAAATTTTATTTAACTATCATGGTGGTTGTTAAACATTGAGAATGGTTGACAGCATTCTCAATCCCAATTAAGCATCATCATTAAACAAAACCCAACAAAATTAATTAGAGTAACATGATGAGATTCACATGATAATCCAGGTACTAGATACTCAAGATGTCCATAACCGGGGACACGGCTAACCATGATTAGTTTATACACTCTGCAGAGGTTTGCACACTTTTCCCCACAAGACTCGATCTCCTTCGTTGGGATTCTCGCACTACATGTTGTTTGAGAAAAGGATGACCGAGACATAGTCTTTCAGAAGCGCTAGCACCTTACGATCGGGTAGACCGTTACACCTACTTTCCCCTACATCTGCTAGTCTACCACTGTAAGAGTTCGCACGACTTAATCAACTATGCTAGAGCCCATAATAGCTTGTGGCTACACACGGAAGTTTCTAGCATGAATAATCTCATGATCCCTTTGAGCCTGGGTGGCGGTCCAAAAGAAAACAGGCAATCGCTGGAATACCCAGGTGCCTCAATCCACCCAGATGTGTATTTAAGTTGCTACCTTAGATAAACCTTTAATTTAACAATCTCACATCTGTCATGGATTTCACTCACCCAATCCACATCTACTAGCATAGCATGGCATAATAAGCAAACATAGAAGTAACTCCCAAAGGTTTGATAATAACAGGTAATAGGTACTACCTCAACTACTTCCCAAACCCACAATTTAATTAGATCCTAATCATGCAATGTGTGAGGATTGATCTAATGCAATAAAACTGGGTAATTGGAAATATGAACAAAGTGTTACTTGCCTTGCTGATGATCCGCGAAACCTAGCGATTCGAAGTAGCAAGCGGCGCACTCCGGGTACTCTATCGCAAAAAAACAAGCATACAATAAGTACTCAACTAATGCACAGGTAAAACTCAAATAAGATATCTAACCAGAAAGTTCAACTTAAGAACTCCGGTTGGCAAAAAGAATCAAATCGAACGAAGCAACGAAAGACAAACGGCAAAAGAAACAAGCTTCGTTTACTATTCTGGATCTAGGCCAATTTTTTACAGTGGCAAAAACTTGTTTGAGTTGGTTAAACAGAAAGAGGGTTTCGAGACGAAACTCTAGGCGCTTGAATCGCCTGATTTCGATAAACGAGAGAAAAGTTATACTAGAACGAAAAACGGATCAGGAATCACGATCAGAAAAATTGTGGATTTAATCCGAGAAAAAGAAAACGACGAACAGATTAACGAACGGACATTCGTTAATTGGATCTAAACAATGAACACGTTCGTTAAAACGAACGAACGAGCGAACGCTCGCTAATTAAATAAACCGGAAAAACCGATCTATTTAAAAAAATGAAACTAAAAAAATCGAATAAAACCGACGTAAAACCGATCGGTCTTTTGAGGAAAACCGGCGGCGGCGAGGTCTACCTCCGGCGACTCCGGCGAACGGTGGCGGCGGGGCAGCGGGGCGGCGGATGGCGGGGCGGCGGTGGCGCGGGGCGGCTACGGCGGCGGGTGGCGCAGCGCGGGGCGGCGGCGGGGCTAGGCTTAGGGTTTGGGGGAGGGGCGCGGCTTGGGCTGTCCCGGGCCTCTGGCGGCGCTACTTAAAGCCCCGGCCAGGCGGAGTCCTGGCCGGTTACGGCCCAGAGTCGGTTCGGACCCCTTTTTTTAATAATTACGCTCAGAAAAAAAACAAAAGGAAAACTAAACCGACTCCAAAAATCCCGAAATAAAATTTCCCCAGCTTCTAAAATCAAGCCGCACAGGATGAACATTTATTTCGGGCCTAAATGCAATTTTGAAAAACGCGCATTTTTCCTAAATTCAAATAAAATAGCAAATAAATCCAAAATAAAACCTTATTTGATTTTTTATTAAATCCTCAATATTTCTTTATTTTGGAAAAGTCATTTTATTCCCTCTCTCATATTTTGATAATAGAAATTATTAAAGATAAAATAAATAAAATCAAATGATCCTATTTTCAAAATTTGAGAAAACTCAAATATGAAAATAACGAAATCCCCAACTCTCTCCGCGGGTCCTTGAGTTGCGTAGAATTTTCTAGGATCAGCCAAAAATGCAATAAAATATGATATGCAATGATGATCTAATGTATAATATTCCAAATTGAAAATTTGGGATGTTACAAACCTACCCCCCTCAAGATGAATCCCGCCCTCGAGATTCGGGTTGGCTAGAAAATAGGTGAGGGTGGTCCTTTAACAATTCTTCCTCTCGCTCCCAGGTGGCTTCATCCTCCATGTGGTGGCTCCACTGAACTTTGCAAAACATTATAACCTTACTGCGGGTGACTCGACTAGCATACTCTAAAATCTTGACTGGTTTCTCCTCATAGGTCAAATCACTGTCCAACTGAATTGCTTCCAGCGGCACTGTATCTCTCAGCGGTATATCAGCCATCTCCGCGTGGCACTTCTTCAACTGGGAAATGTGGAACACGTCGTGAACTCCTGACAATTCTTCGGGTAATTCCAACTTATAGGCTACTTCTCCCATACGCTCCTAAACTTTGTATGGGCCTACAAAATGTGGCGCTAACTTTCCCTTAACTCAAAAGCGCTAAATTCCTCGAAGTGGAGATACTCGAAGATAAACTCGGTCTCCGACTTCGTAAACTGTCTCCTTGCGTTTAGAATCTGCATAGCTCTTCTATCTGGATTGAGCTACCTTGAGCCTATCGCAAATCAATTTCACTTTCTGTTCAGACTCCTTAATTAGATTCGGTCCAAACAACTGGCGGTCTCCAACTTCATCCCACGACAATGGGGTCCTGCACCTCCTTCCGTACGAGGCTTCGAAAGGGGCCATCTTCAAACTGGATTGATAATTGTTGTTGTAAGAAAACTCTGCATATGGCAAATTCTCGTCCCAACTAGATCCGTAATCTAGCGCACAAGCTCTCAGCATATCCTCCAAAATCTGATTGACTCTCTCGGTTTGTCCATCTATCTGCGGATGGAAAGCTGTACTGAATTCTAGCCTGGCACCCAAAGTTTCATGCAACTGATTCCAGAACTTTGAGGTAAATTGGGTTCCTCTATCTGATACAATGCTCCTTGGAACTCCATGCAGACATACAATTCTGGTCATGTATATCTTTGCCAACTTTGCACTGGTATAGGTAGTCTTCACTGGAATGAAATGAGCTACCTTTGTCAAACGATCAACTACAACCCATATTGAGTCATAGCCTGAACGAGTTCTGGGTAAACCTGTAATAAAATCCATGACTAACTTATCCCACTTCCATTCGGGTATCGGCAATGGCTGTAGCAATCCTGCTGGCTTCTGATGCTCAGCTTTTACCCTCTAGCATACATCACAAACTGCTACATACTCCGCAATATCCTTCTTCATTCCGGTCCACCAGAAGGTATCCTTTAAATCCAAATACATCTTGGTATTTCCTGGGTGAATCGAATATGGTGAATCATGGGCCTCTTGCAGAATTAACTTCCTGATCTCCGAATCATTAGGCACATAAACACGGTCTTCAGACCATAAGGTATCGTGCTCATATTCACGAAATCCCTTAGCTTTTCCTTTGCTCATTTTCTCCTTTATAGAGGCAATCTCCTTGTCAGTCTTCTGGGCTTCTCTGATCTTATCCATCAAAGTAGACTGAATCTCCAATGCTGCTACATAGCCTCTTGGTACTATTTCCAAACATAGCTCTCGGAGATTTTCGGCTAACTCCCTTGGTAAATCTCCCGTCATTAGTGTGTTGACATGGCTCTTATGACTCAACGCGTCAGCTAATACGTTAGCCTTTCCGAGGTGATAATGCAATCTCATATCATAATCCTTGATGAGCTCCAACCATCTCCTTTGTCTGAGGTTCAACTCCTTCTGTGTGAAAATATACTTCAAACTCTTGTGATTCGTGTATACCTCACAATGGTTTCCAACGAGAAAATGTCTCCAGGTCTTCAATGCATGCACTACGGCTGCTAACTCCAAATCATGCGTCGCATAATTCAACTCATGAGGCTTAAGCTGTCGTGGGGCATATGAAACAACTCTTCCTTCCTGCATAAGCACTGCTCCAAGTCCTCGACGTGAAGCGTCGCAATACACCTCATAATCCTTGGTCTGATCTGGCAAAATCAACACAGGTGATGTAACCAAATGTTTCTTCAACTCCTGGAAACTAGCCTCACATTCCTCAGTCCATATGAACTTGGTATCCTTTTTCAACAACTCCGTCATAGGCTTCGCAATCTTTGAGAAATTTTCAATAAATCTCCGGTAGTATCCTGTGAGTCCAAGGAAACTCCGGATTTCTCCAACTGTTGTTGGGGCTTCCCAATTTGTCACGGTATCAACCTTAGTGGGATCTACTACTATACCTTCTCCAGATATAACGTGTCCGAGAAATCCAACTTCCTTCAACCAAAACTCACATTTGCTAAACTTGGCATATAACTGATGTTCTCTGAGCTTACCAAGTACCAAATGCAAATGCTCCTTATGCTCCTCTTCATTCTTCGAGTATACCAGGATACCATCAATGAACACCACGACGAACATATCCAAAAACTCCATGAATACTTTGTTCATCATGTTCATAAAATATGCAGGTGCGTTAGTCAGACCAAATGACATAACAGTATACTCGTACAGCCCATACCTGGTGGTAAAAGCCGTCTTAGGTATATCCTGTTCTCGAATCTTCAACTAATGGTATCCTGATCGCAGATCGATCTTGGAAAATACCTTAGCTCCTTGCAATCGATCAAACAAATCATTGATCATCGGTAGTGGGTACTTGTTCTTGATGGTTACTTCATTCAATCCTCGATAATCAACAACCATCCTTAACGATCCATCCTTCTTCTCCACTAGAAGTACTAGCGATCCCCAAGGCGAAGAACTTGGATGAATATATCCTTTATCCAGTATTAATCTGCTTCTTAATCTCCACCAAATCCTTTGCGGGCATCCTATATGGTCTCCTAGATATTGGCCCTGTGCCTGGCAAAAGCTCAATCAAAAACTCAATATCTCTATCCGGTGGCATGCCTGGCAACTCCTCTGGAAATACATCGGGAAAATCCTTCACCACTGGTACTTCCTCCTGCACACTCTTGTTAAACAATTTACTTGAGTCCTTTTTGGCACATGTTGGGATACATACTTGATCCTTCTCCCTTCTGGGGTGGTAAGCAAGATCAACTTACTGGCGCAATCGATGTTTCCTCCATACATCGATAGCCAATCCATACCCAGAATTACATCCAATCCTTGTGATTCCAAAATGATTAAATCCGAGGGAAACACATGCCTACCTATACTCAATGGCACTTGAAAACATCCTTGGCTAGCCATATACTCCGCTCCTGGTGAGCTTACTAACATAGGTGTTCTAAGAACTTTAGTGGGCAGATTATACTTATCCACAAATCCCCTTGATATGTATGAATGTGATGCACCAGTATCAAAAAGAACGAGTGCAGTAAATGACTTAACCAAAAACTTACCGATTACTACATCCGGCTGCTCTTCAACCTCCTCCACGTTAACATGGTTCACCTGTCCCCTGTTGAAAGGGTTCAGCTTCTTCCCAGAGCTTCCGTTGCCATTTCCATTCTGGGATTCAGGACACTCATTGGCATAATGTCCGGTCTTCTGGCACTTAAAACAAGTGACTTGGCTCAGGTCTCTCTTGGCTGGGGTTGATGGGTTGGTGCGATTCTGGCCGTTGCTTCCTCCATTCCCATTACCATTCTTGGTGCCATTGTGATTGTGCGAGCTACCTCCTCCATGGGTATGCTGAAAATGTCCTCCCGTCTAGGGGTAAAATGTGGCTTTTGCTGAGCTCCTGAATTGTACTTCCCTTGTCCATACTTCCTCTTGCAGTTCTCAATCTGCTGCTGCTTCCCTTCAATCATAAGAGCACGGTCTACCAACTCCTGGTAGTTGTTGAAGGTTGCTACCATCAACTGCATGCTCAACTCATCATTCAGTCCTTCTAGAAACTTCTCCTGCTTAGCTGCATCCGTAGCTACGTCATCTGGGGCATAACGTGCTAACTTACTAAAGTCATCCACATACTGACCAACTGTCCTTCCTCCTTGGCGCAAGTTGCGAAACTCTCGCTTCTTCATGGCCATAGCTCCTGCTGAAACATGGGCAGTACGAAAAGCCTGCTGAAACTGGTCCCACATGACAGTGTCGACATGGAAAGTGGCTGTGAAATTCTCCCACCATGATGCTGCGGGTCCTTCAAGCTGATGTGCGGCAAACTTCACCTTTTCCGCATATGTGCATCCTGCGGTGGTCAACTCCCTTGCGGTCTTGCGGAGCCAATCATCTGCTACTATCGGCTCGGTACTACTGGAAAACATTGGCAGATTCAGCCTAAGAAAACAGGCTAAGTGATCAATAGGTGGTGGTGGTGGTGGGTTGTTGTTGTTGTTCCCCTGATTCTGATTCTGGACTAGCAACTGCATCAATGTGTTCTGCTACTGGATCAACTGAGTGTGCTCCGATGGAAAGGTAAATCCGGGGTCACGTCTCGGAGGCATCTGAGGGTTTAGAAAAGATGAGATTTAAGAATAGAGAGGGGTCTAGAGAGAAAACACTACCCATATGCACATGAGGCAAAAGCAAACAATTCACTTCATTCAATCAAACAAGGGCATACAATAGATCTAACTATCGCAAAAGTGCTCGGACTACTATATTTACATGGTGGACTACTACTACTGTTGTGGTGGTCTACTAGAAATATTCTTCGGTTGCAGACTCCATTATATCTGCTCCAGCTACATCCACATAGTCATCATCGCTATCATCTGGATTCGAGTCGGTGTCGTCGATGATGATGTAGTCTTCCGGGCGAATCTCCGGGTTTTTCGTCTTCTTCTACTGGTGTAGGGCCTCCCATGGATATTCCAATCTTCATTGTTAAGTCGGCATTCTTGTCCACTAGTACTTCGATTTCCTCTTCATAATCTTCACGTGTAGCCTTGAGTTCTTCCTCCAGTTCCTTGATTCTTGTCCTTGCCTTCTTTAGTTCTATCATGTCGGCGCACATCTGGTTCTCCTGACGTCGAATGTGCTGGTTTAACTCCTGGATAAAAGCTGCGATTGATCTATCCTTCCTGGTGCTGATCATCTCCCAGTGCTCATCTCGGCGCCCACAAATCTGGTAGATAGTATCCTTGAGATCATTGCGGTAAACTTCTCCAATGCATCCCATGGCGATGTGAGCTGCCATGCTCTTTCCTAGACTCCAGGTTAGTGCATCAAAAGAAAACTCTATGGGCTCAGTGACTGGCATCAACGTCCTTCCTGAAACTTGAACTTGAATCATCCAGCGCTCTTCTTCAGGTAAAGTGGTGTTGTAAGTCCCGGTGAAGCTTGGTACTCCTATGTTCAGGTATCTAGTGACTTCCTTAAAGTGACGTCCAAAGGGTGTATCATTCGTCCGCTTGCGTGAACTTGTTCTTTGCATCCGCCATCCTAAAAGAGTGCTAAAGATGAGAAGTCAGAAAGAGAAGATAGTGAGTAGTGATCTAGGTCTTTTAGCTTAGTGGTCGTGTCCTACAGTCAGCGTGGGCTCTGATACCATCTTGTAGCGACCATACCTCAAACGGTCAAATCTCTGTACTCAGGTGTCATCCCTGGATCAGTAATGCTGACACCACACAGTACTTGAAGGAATTATAACAGAGTAGCAATCACACACTTATTACATCAAGTGTCTCAAAAGAGAACTTATTACAATAAATATGGCTTAAGGCCATGTAATAACGATAACAGCGGAAGGCTTGGAAGATAAGTGAGTCCATCAACTCCAACAGCATCACTGAGTATAGAACCACGACCTAAAGGCACCTTAATCGTCGTCTGAAAAGTCTGCAACATTAACGTTGCAGCCCGAAACGGGTCAGCACGTGGAATATGCTGGCAATGTAACACATAGAGTGCAATGAAAGAATAAGGCTATACTACATGCATATTTGGCTGGTGGAAAGCTCCATGGTTACAGTTTTTGCGTAAAGCCAATTTTTCCCTACTACAAAGGAATAAATTTTATTTAACTATCATGGTGGTTGTTAAACATTGAGAATGGTTGACAGCATTCTCAATCCCAATTAAGCATCATCATTAAACAAAACCCAACAAAATTAATTAGAGTAACATGATGAGATTCACATGATAATCCAGGTACTAGATACTCAAGATGTCCATAACCGGGGACACGGCTAACCATGATTAGTGTATACACTCTGCAGAGGTTTGTGCACTTTTCCCCACAAGACTCGATCTCCTCCGTTGGGATTCTCTCACTACATGTTGTTTGAGAAACGGATGACCGAGACATAGTCTTTCAGAAGCGCTAGCACCTTACGATCGGGTAGACCGTTACACCTACTTTCCCCTATATCTGCTAGTCTACCACTGTAAGAGTTCGCACGACTTAATCAACTATGCTAGAGCCCATAATAGCTTGTGGCTGCACATGAAAGTTTCTAGCATGAATAATCTCATGATCCCTTTGAGCCTGGGTGGCGGTCCAAAATAAAACAGGCAATCGCTGGAATACCCAGGTGCCTCAATCCACCCAGATGCGTATTTAAGTTGCCACCTTAGATAAACCTTTAATTTAACAATCTCACATCTGTCATGGATTTCACTCACCCAATCCACGTCTACTAGCATAGCATGGCATAATAAGCAAACGCAGAAGTAACTCCCAAATGTTTGATAATAACAGGTAATAGGTACTACCTCAACTACTTCCCAAACCCATAATTTAATTAGATCCTAATCATGCAATGTGTGAGGATTGATCTAATGCAATAAAACTGGGTAATTGGAAGTATGATCAAAGTGTTACTTTCATTGCTGATGATCCGCGAAACCTAGCGATTCGAAGTAGCAAGCGGCGCACTCCGGGTACTCTATCGCAAACAAACAAGCATACAATAAGTACTCAACTAATGCACAGGTAAAACTCAAATAAGAGATCTAACCAGAAAGTTCAACTTAAGAACTCCGGTTGGCAAAAAGAATCAAATCGAACGAAGCAACGAAAGACAAACAGCAAAAGAAACAAGCTTCGTTTACTATTCTGGATCTAGGGCAATTTTTTACAGTGGCAAAAACTTGTTTGAGTAGGTTAAACGGAAAGAGGGTTTCGAGACGAAACTCCAGGCGCTTGAATCGCCTGATTCCGATAAACGAGCGAAAAATTATACTAGAACGAAAAACGGATCAGGAATCACGATCAGAAAAATCGCGGATTTAATCCGAGAAAAAGAAAACGACGAACAGATTAACGAACGGACGTTCGTTAAGTGGATCTAAACGATGAACGTGTTCGTTAAAACAAACGAACGAGCGAACGCTCGCTAAATAAATAAACCGGAAAAACCGATCTATTTAAAAAAACGAAACTAAAAACAAACAAAACCGACGGAAAACCGATCGGTCTTTCGAGAAAAACCGGCGGCGGCGAGGTCTACCTTCGGCGAACGGCGGCGGTGGCGGCTCCGGCGATCGTCGGCGGCGGTGGGGCAGCGGCGTGGCGGGGCGGCGGCGGCGCGGGGCGGCTGCGGCGGCGGGTGGCGCGGCGCGGGGCGGCGGCGGCGGCGGGTCTAGGGTTAGGGTTTGGGGGCGGGGCGCGGCTTGGGCTGTCCCGGGCCTCGGGCGGCGCTACTTAAAGCCCCGGCCAGGCTTACTCCTGGCCGGTTACGGCCCAGAGTCGGTTCGGACCCTTTTTTAAATAATTACGCTCAGAAAATAAATAAAAAGAAAACTAAACGGACTTCAAAAATCCCGAAATAAATTTTCCCCGGCTTCTAAAATCAAGCTGCACGGGATTAACATTTATTTGGGGCCTAAATGCAATTTTGAAAAACGCGTATTTTTCCTAAATTCAAATAAAATAGCAAATAAATTTAAAATAAAACCTTATTTGATTTTTTTATTAAATACTCAATATTTCTTTATTTTGGAAAAGTCATTTTATTCCCTCTCTCATATTTTGATAATAGAAATTATTGAAGATAAAATAAATAAAATCAAATGATCCTATTTTCAAAATTTGAGAAAACTCAAATATGAAAATAACGAAATCTCCAACTCTCTGCGAGGGTCCTTGAGTTGCGTAGAATTTTCTAAGATCAGCCAAAAATGCAATAAAATATGATATGCAATGATGATCTAATGTATAACATTCCAAATTAAAAATTTGGGATGTTACAGCCACCTCTGAAGCTTTGATCCCCTTCCAGAATGCATGAAATCTGGTCTCATTTTCCCTATTGCAGATCAATCTGGAGTTGTAGACATTTATCTTTTGCGATAAAGCAGTAGGCGAAATTTAGGTGACAAACCAGATCAAGTTTGAGGTAATGCGCATCTTGTGTCATGCGTTTGTTGTATTTGCTACTGTTGTTGTACCATTATATCGGCATATTTTAGATGCATCTTCTATTACTGAACCCCCCTCTTCTGTATTTCTGAAGCATTGCGATTGATTCCGAAACATGTGTAAAGCTGAGTAATCTGTATTTTGGACAGTGGATTTATAGAGATTCTGACTGTTACTCAGGGAAAACATGTTTGATTTCTTGTGTTATCTGGGTCTCCATTGTTCCTCGGGCCCTATGATTACAGAAATAAATGTTCTTATCCTGATGTATTCCTGCGGTGGTAGGTACCGGCCTAGAGTAGGATCAAAGTTTAAACTACATTATTTCTCCCTAACATGCGACCTAAAAACGATAATCCCACTTCTGACTTTGTAATTCTCATCTCAAGATCCAGTGATGGATGGGAGCAGTTCGACATTTCCTTTAGTAAAGCCTATAGTTCCAATTATCGCAGCATGCACATAACACTATCAGTTAAGAAAGTAAAGAGTATGTTAACATACTCTTGAGTGACCATCATGTTCATGTTTCTTCATTACTATTGTACTTACTGAACGCTGTGAAGGGCGGTCTTATTGTTTACCAAGAACAATACGGTTGGACATGAATAAGTGAAGGTAGTTACTGCAAAAGTCCAACTACTAGCAGGGGGGTTCTCATAAAATGCACATTAAGTGGCCTAGGATCTCTCCACTTGAATCTGTACCATTCACACTACATCCAACGGCCCAAATTTATTTTTCTATTTTTGCACCACAAGGTGTGCTTTTATTGTAGTCGCTCCCGCATGAATGGGTGGAGCAGGCACAAGCCAGTGTCTAGGCGAATAGGCAACACTCCGGTGCTTCAGAAAAATCCAATTTTTTTTAGGATTCCAATTTACTTTTCTAAACACTTCTCTAAGCACCTAGTAGCATTGTACAAGGCCTAATGGGCCGATAGGAGCGCTGCGGCCCGACTTGGCCAACATCCTCCCTTCTCCCTTTGACCAAACGCACCCTTTGTACAGAGAGTTGATGATTACTCCCCTCTACTTCTTTGTGTTCATTTACTTTCTGTATCTGTGTGTGATCGACTACGACGCTCGCTCCCGTTCCGCAACCTTGGACTAGACTCATCGGCAGGAGTTGTGGAACACGTTATCAGCACGTTTCGCTCCTCCAACTCTTCATCAAGCCTGCATCGAGCAGGCTTTCGTCGATCTCGCGAAGGTATGGATCCGAAATTTGTTCGCAAAAATGAATTTCTCTTGTTGTTGTGATTCCGTCTTTGTGATCTCGTAATTTTTTTGAAATAGTTTTTATCTATGGTGTGGATTTTTCTCGCGAGATCGCGGCACACTCGATGTTGCCCGCCAATGCGGATTGATCTCGCATAGAAGAAACTTGTTGACTACACTGTGGAGAGACGGTGAACGTACTTACGGCACCGCCGCGACGTACCGGATGTGCACGTGTAGTCTTGACATTCATGCCGTCCTGGCGACGGATGAAAAAGACGAGATTCGTCTTCCCGAGGTCGTGTGCGCCGTCGAGACGACCACCACAACAATTATTGTGCCATGGTGCTTGTCGTGGCCCAGGCTAATACACGCCGTCCAGAAGACGTACGTTTGTTTTCCCGGCCACCGCACGTTGAGCGGTTGAGGTTGAGATGGCCGGTCCATCGTTGCGTACGCCGTTGGCACCTTGCGTTCCTGCTGATGCCAACCTGCAGTACCAACCACCCAGCGCAGTAGCCGGATCGTGGCCGTTCTAATGCGCGGTTGCCCTGCTGACTCGCGAGCTTGGCGGCGCCCGACCTCCGTGCGCTCCGCCGAGGCCCACGCGTGCCTTCTGCGTGTTGCTACTAGACGGAGCCCCGTGCGGCAGTCGTGCCTGCTGCACTAGAGCCGCGCCGCCGCACCGACCCCGCTGCCCATCGTCGTCAGGGGCGGAGCCAGGAATTGAATGAGGAGGAACGCTACCATCGGAAAAACAGGATCGGCAATCCCTCCGGCGACGTGACCCGCGCGCGTCACAGGAGGTTAAACTAGCCGCCGCCGCCGGGATCCCCTCCCTCGCCGCTGCCTGCGGGTGCAGCCGGGCGAAGCCCGGCCGGTACCGGCGGCGGCGGGGTGGTCTCGTCTCCTCGCGTGTGGCTTCTGGTGCGGCCCGACGCTGCCAGATCTGGATGATGCGTTGGCGGCGGCGGCGGAGACAGCTTCGCGGCGGCGTGGCAGACATCGAGGTGGTGTGCTTGCATAGCGGTCGGGATCGCCGGCTACTGCGATCTGGCGGCAGCTCGGGCTGTCTGGCCGCTCAAGCGAGGCGGGCTCAGGGCGGCGTGGGTCGCGGGCAGCCAACTCCGCCGTGGCCCTCGGCTGGTGGAGTTAGCGGTGCCACAGTGGTGGTTTGGCCCCAACGCTTTTCATCCGCCATATGCCAACCTCTTCGATCTGGCCATTTATGAGGTCCAGTGTTCCCCGTCGGAGATCTATACAAATTGGCCTATGTCGGCTCTGGATATCCAGATCGGAAATGCATCGGTCGTGCATGATTATCAGCCATCACGGCCTTATGATAGCGTGACGCGGAGCTTCGCTTTCTTATCGTTGTCATGAGACATGTATAATCAAGATTCTCATTGCGTTGTTAGATGTGGAGAAAGTCATGGCTGCTATGATTGGTGATCTTGAAACTTTGACGGAAGAATGTATTGGTTGCAATGAAGACTGTGTGCCAGCCGGTGATTGGTGACTTGTAATAGCGGCCTCGGCAAGCGGGGGCGGCAACACTGGAGGACTACATTTTTTGTGGCGCTCCCCGAGTACCGAGTCTCGATTCTCAGTGTGAAAAACCAAGGTCTGACCTTTATTGGTTGTGCCTGGCAATGGCCTTGGTGAAGGCATTGTTTCTTAGATGAATCAGACTTTCTTCAGGGTGAAAATCTAAGATCTTCGATCGGGCAACGACAACGCTTGTGCATTGTATCATTCTTAAAGGCGTTGCTTTTGGAGAACCTTTTTTGTAATCCGGGTGTTGTCTTCGGTAGTGGCTAGAGTGCTGCTGCAAGTGATTGACCATCGATGCGGGTTTTTTTGTCTATTTTTTTATTTCTTTTTTGGATGTGTGTATTCTTGATGTCTTTCGACATCTTGTTGGTACAGAGACCGGATGTAATTGATATCTTTGCGATATTAATATATTTCCTTTATAAAAAAAATTGAATATAAGGGGTGAAGAAAGACCATGACTGTACAAGAGATGTAACACAAAAATATGTGTGTTCTTTATATAGCATTAATGTTAAACTGCGGTGGATATGTTTTGCAAGTGAAAATAGTATTTTTCTTTTTTACTAATTTGGACAGAGATCTATGTCAACATGGCCCATCGAACAAGTCATCAATAATCTAAACCACGTTTGTAGTTATTTGCTTGCTATATATACCATTGATTTACATTTTTAATGTATAGTTGGAGGATGAAACGAACGCCTTGAATAATTTGGTGGTATCTTCCTCCATGCTTTATGCAATTCTAGTGATTCAATTATCGGACCTGTTGGGGATATAACTATTGGGTATGACCCGCCCAGGAGGGGCCGGGTCATACCACTCACGGTTCATAATGACAAGGCCCATGAAGATGTTAAAGATGGCAGTTCACAAAGCAGGCTTACTGAAGGGCCAAGACTCAAAGGCGACTTGAGGCCCACAGGTGAAAACCGCCATATGTTAACTTGTATGTTAAGGAAAATATAGATTCTGTCACTGAGCCAGACACGTTGTGTATAAACCGGCCGGGACTCTGTAGGCCGTCGGGCATCAGCCTATGTATATAAAGGGGTGACCCGGCGGCGGTTTAGGACAAGAAACAAGAGATCGAGAACTAGGTCAAGCGCATTCACTCCCTGGTAATCGAAACCCTAGCAATACAATCCCAAACTGGAGTAGGCCTTTACCTTCACCGAAGGGGCCGAACCAGTATAAACTCTCGGTGTCCTTTGTCCCGTTTAACCCCTTCAAGCTAACCTAGCTGCGATGGCTCCACGACTAAGTCCTTCTTCTAGGACATCTGCCGTGACAATTCTACGACAATTGGCGCCCACCGTGGGGCCAGCGCACGGTGGTTTCGAGTTCTTGAAGGGCAGCTACGAAGGGATCAGGGATACACTATGGGCCGGAGGACCAAGAGTCATCGCGGCAAGCTCTACATCGATGATGCAGGTTGGGGCCTTGAGGCCGGCTCAATCGAGCACGGGTACCGGGTCCCCTTCGACGGAATCCACGTCTTCATCGGCAAGATCGGCGAGTTGGGCCCTGAGCCGGACATCTGCACCGACATCATCAAGATGGCTCAGCATGCACGACCCGCCCGAGTTCAACCTGCCGCGAAGCGTGCCTTTGTTGGTTTCAACCATGGGGCGGAAGTTGAAGAAGGATCTGTGTCCAGTGGTGAGACGGACATCTACTCTGATGGTGAGTCATCCACGGGCGAGACTAATGGTGAGTCATCCACCGGCTTGGGGGCTGTTCCAATGGCGACAGTATTCCGGACCCCCTATGAGCCGCCGAGCAGGGTTGCGATCTTCATGGCTGGTATACAACCGGCGCTGGGTTCAACAACCGTCGCGGCCATGACCTCCAGTTCAACGGTTGCGGCGGCGTCTGGTGCTAGTGGCATGACGCGCCCGACGGCTCAAGCTTTGTCATAGTTATTGGAAGCTTTGGCGACCCTGATGGGGGTGGAGGTAACCCCGGGTAACCAGGAACAACACAAAATGGATGTGGCGAAGTTACGAGATGAGATAGCTCAAGCCAAGGAGGAGCTGGCGGCTGAGAACGTCAGTATGACCATAGAGTGGGCTGCTTTGGACGCCCAGGCACAGCGGATTTAAGCGGATTCCTTCCGGCTCACCTTGGATCAGAATGCTTCAAACGAGATCTTGAGGAGGAGGCACCAGAGTCATCTACCCCCGGTTTATGAGCCGAGGAACCTCTTCAACACACCTGGAGCAGGAACCAGTGACCCGCAGGTGGTGAACCGGGCGGTCGAAGCGCCTGGGACTGATACGTCTCCAACGTATCTATAATTTTTGATTGCTCTATGCTATATTATCTATTGTTTTGGGCAATATTGGGCTTTATTTTCCACTTTTATATTACTTTTGGGACTAACCTATTAACCGGAGGCCCAGCCCAGATTTGCTGTTTTATGCCTATTTCAGTGTTTTGAAAAAAAGGAATAACAGAAGGAGTCGAAACGGGACGAAATCAACTAGAGAAGTTATTTTTGGAAGGAAACACACCCGATGGACTTGGAACCCATGTCAGAAGATACGGGAGTTGCCCACGAGGGTGGGGGTGCGCCCACCCTCCTAGGGCGCGCCCCCTGCCTCGTGGGGCCCTCGTGGCTCCCCTGACGTGCTTCTTCTGCCTATATAACTCCATATACCCTAAAACTTCCAGAACACACAATAGATCGGGAGTTCCGCCGCCGGAAGCCTCCGTAGCCACCGAAAAACAATCTAGACCCGTTCCGGCACCCTGCCGGAGGGGGCAATCCTTCTCCGGTGGCCATCTTCATCATCCCGGTGCTCTCCATGACGAGGAGGGAGTAGTTCTCCCTCGGGGCTGAGGATATGTACCAGTAGCTATGTGTTTGATCTCTCTCTCTCTCTCTCTCTCTCGTGTTCTTGAGATGATACGATCTTGATGTATCGCGAGCTTTGCTATTATAGTTGGATCCTATGATGTTTATTCCCCCCTCTTCTCTCTTGTAATGAATCGAGTTTCCCCTTTTGAAGTAATCTTATCGGATTGAGTCTTTAAAGACTTGAGAACACTTGATGTATGTCTTGCCGTGGATATCTGTGGTGACAATGGGATACCACGTGCCACTTGATGTATGTTAAGGTGACCAACTTGCGGGTTTCGTGACATTGGGAACCTATGCATAGGGGTTGGCACACGTTTTCGTCATGATTCTCCGGTAGAAACTTTGGGGCACTCTTTGAGGTTCTATGTGTTGGTTGAATAGATGAATCTGAGATTGTGTGATGCATATCGTATAATCATACCCACGGATACTTGAGGTGACATTGGAGTATCTAGGTGACATTAGGGTTTTGATTGATTTGTGTCTTAAGGTGTTATTCTAGTACGAACTCTAGGGCTGTTTGTGACACTTATAGGAATAGCCCACCGGATTGATTGGAAAGAATAACTTTGAGGTGGTTTCGTACCCTACCATAATCTCTTCGTTCGTTCTCCGCTATTAGTAACTTTGGAGTGACTCTTTGTTGCATGTTGAGGGATAGTTTTATGATCCAATTATGTTAGTATTGTTGAGGGAACTTACACTAGCGAAAGTATGAACCCTAGGCCTTGTTTCCACACATTGCAATACTGTTTACGCTCACTTTTATCACTTGCTACCTTGCTGTTTTTATATTTTCAGATTACAAAAACTATTATCTAGTATCCTTATACCACTTGTATCACCATCTCTTCGCCGAACTAGTGCACCTATACAATTTACCATTGTATTGGGTGTGTTGGGGATACAAGAGACTCTTTGTTATTTGGTTGCAGGGTTGCTGGAGAGAGACCATCTTCATCCTACTCCTCCTACGGATTGATAAACCTTAGGTCATCCACTTGAGGGAAATTTGCTACTGTCCTACAAACCTCTGCACTTGGAGGCCCAACAACGTCTACAAGAAGAAGGTTGTGTAGTAGAAATCAAGGACTGGAGTGTCAGTTCAGCCATGTGCAGTGGACCCGTCACGTTTGAATAAGACTCCGCCTCAATATGTTCCGACGTCTCCGGGTCACTATTCTAACCCTTTGGACAATATGATTGCTGCGGCAACGCGATTGGCGGCTCTACCAGTTGAAGGTGAATCTCCAACGGCGATCGAGACACGGAGGGTCAGAGAGCTTCTCCAGACGGCTGTGGCTCAACAGGCGGCTTATTTTTACAGCCGCGAGCGGATTCACTCAACCCCTCATCCAAGCCTGAGTTATAGCAGGCACATTGACTCGCCGAAAGTTTCAAGCAGTGAACAGCGCCATAACCAGCCTCAGGGACATGACCCGGCGCGCAGTGGTGCCAATGCTCAGAGTTTAGTGGATCAGGGCAGAGCGCGTCAGGAGGCCGAGCTGGCGGCTCAGCAAGCGGCTCATCAATATTCTTTGGTTTATCCGTTAGCTTCGGTGGAGGCAGGCGTGACCTCTAGAACCTTGGATGTGCTATGTCTAGTACCAGCTCTGCGTAACGAGCGTTTGCCCAAGGATTTCAAGGGTCGTCGTAAGGTACCTAACTACATAGTAGATCGGCCCCCTGAAGCCTGGATCGAAAGTTATCAGATGGCAATGGAGATGCTGGACGTCGGCGATGCTGCATGTGCTAAGTATTTCACCATGATGTTGGATGGGATGGCTCGTACTTGGTTGAAAGGGCTGCCTTCTAACTCCATTGGGTCATGGGCTGAGTTAAAAGCCCGGTTTATCCAGAACTTTAAAGATACATGCAAGCAGCCCATGTCAGTTGTGGATTTGGACTCTTATGTCCAAGGCGAGGGCGAGTCAACAACCCATTGGGTGCGCCGGGTCTCGGCCATCGTACATTCATCGGATCGTATCAATGCCGGTTCTGCAGTTCTGATGTTGGAGAAGAATTGTCGTTTCATGCCCCTTAAGCAGAAACTGAGGCGGCTTAAACGCCACTGCAGCGACATGGGGGAGCTAATGGCGGCTCTCCTCAAGTATGCCGACTCTGATAGTACCAAGGACCCCAAGTCTGATGATGAAAATCCGGGAAAGGGAAAGAAGAGCGGCAACACGAAAGGGCAACAGTATAACCCAACTAGTCAGGGTGGCAATGGTAAGCGCAAGGCTGATATAAATTTGGATTTCTTAGCTAACACCAATATGCAGAATAATGGTCAGCACCGCAAGGGAAAGTCGCCCTCTCGGTTTGGAGGGCCAAAATTCAATATTGAGGCGATGATGAATCAGCCCTGCCCGAAACATGGTACGAGGGAAAAGTTGGCCACTCACCTCTAGAAGGATTGCTTCATTATGAGGGAGTATAGAAATTCCAATTTTTCCGAGAACAATCATTAGCCGGACAGAGGCTCAGGGTCCGGCTCTCACGGTCCGGGTTATGGTGGTGGCGCTTCTAACTCCGGTTTCCAGGGCCAAGGCAGTCAAGGTGGTTTTAATCAACAGTGTGGTCAAGGGAATCAGCAGTAGCAGTCTGGTTATCAGAGTAACCCAAAACAGTTGAACAGTGGGCAGTACCACGTTTTCACCACAAGTTTATGCAAGCGGGATCAGAAACTCCATAAGAGGGCAGTGAACGCAGTGAGCCGGCGATTCCCCATTATCTGCGATGGTCTAAACACCCTATTCTCTGGAGTCGTGAGGATCACCCTGAAGGAAATATGCCCTAGAGACAATAATAAAGTTTTTATTTATATTTCCTTATATCATGATAAATGTTTATTATTCATGCTAGGATTGTATTAACTGGAAACTTAGTACATGTGTGAATACATAGACAAACAGAGTGTCACTAGTATGCCTCTACTTTACTAGCTCGTTAATAAAAATGGTTAAGTTTCCTAGCCATAGACATGAGTTGTCATTTAATGAACGGGATCACATCATTAGAGAATGATGTGATTGACATGACCCATCCGTTAGCTTAGCACTATGATCGTTTAGTTTATTGTTATTGCTTTCTTCATGACTTATACATGTTCCTATGACTATGAGATTATGCAACTCCCGAATACCGGAGGAACACTTAGTATGCTATCAAACGTCACAAGTAACTGGGTGATTATAAAGATGCACTACTACAGGATGCTGCTAACGCGACACTACGATCAGAGACCCTTCAAGAAACTGTGTGCGATGCAATAATCGCAAACGGTGCTGTATGAAAACCGTTAGAAATGTATAAAACGTTTGTAATGACGGATGCATCAAACACGGTTCAGGTTTTATTTGCATGTGCGATGAAGGGCATACGATTTAGTTTAATGAACTGTTTGTGATGAGGAGGAACAAAAGAAACGGGCAGCCAGATGAAGGCATGTGCGATACATAGCATACGGTTCACTCGGATGAACTGTTTGTGATTAGGCAACATAAAAGAAACGGTTAGCCAGATCAAGCTTTGTGCGATATACTGCATGCGGTTCACTCGGGTGAACTGTTTGCATTGAGACATGCGAACAGAAACGGTTCAACTTAACAAGATGTGTGTGATACGCGGCAAACAGGTCTGTAATACATAAACACTATTCTGATCACGGGATCAGAATAATATTCTGATCACAACCTTAACTGCCTGAGTAACGCGCCTGAACTTCCCTCTGTACGAACACGACCTTCGGGCTATCTTCGCAACCGTGGCTTCCCCCATGAATTATTCTTGTTAGTCATGTTCTCTATGATGTTAGTGTAATCTAGAAACATTTTTAGCAACTAAATACCGGTTTTAAATAGGAATCTCACTCATTGGCGGATTTTGCTCTCGGGTCGTGATGAAATTGCGTTTTTTGTAATTTTACTGCCTGACTTGTTGGACATGAACTTCTCCTAGTGCTAGGTTGAACTTGCGCCAACATTGCCCAAATGGGGCTTGCAATATACCGTTGAAAAGCTATGGACACCAGTATCATGACCCAAGTTAAATTTTTGGCACAATATAAGTGGTTTAAGAGCAGTTTTGAAAACCATTTTTTCTTCATACAAAAAACGTGAATCGTATTTTCGATCGCATTTTTAAACTGTTTATCGGAATGAGGCAAATAATATGGCGTTGGAAAGCTGCTGCAAAACCGCTCCTTCCACATATTGAAAGTTTTCTCTAATTCCCTGTGGTTAGAGAGTAATTTGGAAAATCATAAAATTTCACAAACCGAACAGCCGAGTTTGTATTTTTGATGTCATTTCTAAACGGCTAATCCAATTGAGGCAAATGATATGGCGTTGGAAAGCTTATGAAAATGCGCTACTTTTTAATGTAGAAAGCTTTTCCTAATTTTGAAAGGTTTAAGAGTAATTTAGAAAATGCGCTACTTTTTCATGTAGAAAGTTGTTTCTACTTTTCCTTAGCTTTTTGGTATATATTGTTTCTCCAAATTCCTTACTGTTTTAAGTCAATTTTGAAAATGGCTAAAGACGTATTTTCGCCGTAATTTCTACAAACTTTATTGGAATGGGGCAAATAATATACCGTTGAAAAGCTAAGGAAAATGCGAAACTTTTTCATGTTGATGGTTTTCTGTGATTCCTAGCCGTTTTCAAGTAATTTCGAAAATGGCAAGATCATTCGTTCTGACTTTATCGCGAAACAGATTCTTCGAAAGTGCACCACTTGAAGAGCCTGAACTTCTCGGCATGTCTAGTTGAACTTCACTCTATTTTGCATGTGCTTTTTTTGCTCGTAGATCTCCATCCACTGCTCGTAGCTCTCCATCCACTCACCGAAATTGAGCAAGTGATATACCGATGAAAGCTGTTCTAAACACGCAACTTTCCCGTGTTGATCATTTTTTCATACTCGCGACAATTTTAAAAGTTTTTCATCTGATATTCATTCAGTGTAGTAGGTGAACTTCCTGTTGTTTTCACGTTGAACTTCTGTGGCGTATTTTTCATTTGTAATTTTCTCATCCATTTGTCAAGTGTTACACAAATGGTATTTCTTTTGTATAAACCACTCTCACAATATTTTTTCTAACTTTCTCCCATGGAGGACTTGAACTTATGTCAACAAACTTTTAGTCTTTCGCTTTTTTATTTCTTTTTAATACAAAATGCACACCGTGTAGTACGTGAACTTCTGGCAGTTATCAATCTGAACTTCTCTCGGTTAGGTGAAAATATCTGAGTTTTTTATGAATTTTTAATCTGATATTCTTAATCCCTTTTTATGAATTTTGAAGCGCTCTATTTTCAAAAGTTGAACTTCTTGCTATTTTATTTTTGAACTTCTTTACATTCTTTAATAACGAGGAAAATCTAAGTTTTTTTATAATCATCGAACTTCTCCATCTTTTTAATATGGACTTCCTGATTTATTTATTTATGAAATTTTGAAGCGCTCTATTTTTAAAAGTTGAACTTTTTTTTATTTTTAAACTTCTTGTTTCCATTATTTAATAACGAGGAAAAGCTGAGTTTTCTATAATCATCGAACTTCTCCATCTTTTTAATATGGACATCCTCGTACTATTTCTTAATCTTTTTTATGAAATTTTGAAGCGTTGTATTTTTAAAAGTTAAACTTCTTTGTTTTTTATTTTTGAACTTCTTGTTTCCAGTCTTTAATAACGAGGGAAATCTGGGTTTTTTATAATCATCGAACTTCCGCATCTTTTTAATTTGGACCTCCTGGTCTTGTTTCTTAATATTTTTTCTACGAAACTTTGAAGCGCTTTATTTTTAAAAGTTGAACTTTTTGTTATTTTATTTTTGAACTTCATGTTTCAATTCTTTAATAATGAGGGAAATCTGAGTTTTCTATAATCATCAAACTTCTGCATCTTTTTAATTTGGACTTCCTTGTTATATTTCTTTAATCTTTTTCTATGAAAATTTTTATTCTTACATAAATGCTAAATCACCCTGTTAGTTTAACTTGAACTTCTGCTGCACATTTTGCAACACCTAAAAAATGAACTTAGTGAGAAATAACAAGACAAATATGTCAATGTCTCCAATGATCATTTTATGTGCAGAATGAATTTAAAAAACCAACCATATCCTGGTGTATCATATGTTTGAAACCGACATTTTTTTTCCACAAACAACAGGTTTGAACTTCCCGGGCCATGACCCCATTAACACGATGAGCAAATAATATGTTTGAAGCACTACGCAAAGAAAGCTATTACTTAGCTTTTCTCATGTATAGTTTTTTTAATTTCACGATCTTGAGAACATGAACTTCAAAGCACACGCCATAACATAAATCAATCAAAAACACTGATTCATCTGATTAAACATTTTTCACATTGTTCATGGGCACCTTTCCTACCAGCATTTATGCACATGGGAATCTCAGACCTAGTAGATTTTACCAAAGTGGCTTTCAATAAACATCGAACCGCCATTTTTATTCATTTTGAACTTCTATATAAACAAAGAAAGGATATCTATCCATCACCACGAAATACATGTAGAAACCTGTTGGGAAATACAAACGCATATAGTGATAATTATGCATCCGATAGCACATCAAAAAAATGCATCATGATGTGTTGGAACTCCAGGGGCGCTAGGCAGAACTTTTCCTCTGCTCGCTGCTCGCGCTCACTTGCCTGAGCTGGGGAGGATGACCAGGGGTGCCTACGACCAGGGGCTCGCGAACTTCTTTTTTATGAATGTTTTTTTCTAAATGCATTTGTTCATCAGTAAGATGCATTCTTCCCAACATCCAATGATTGAACTCTCTAAACAATTATCTTCGAACTTCATTACTTTACTTATTTAGGTGTATGTAAACTCGGGTTTACACTAACTTCCTTCCATCAAATCACGTGAAGTACATGCATGAACAGAAAAGGGGAAGGAGTTACAAGGTCCATAACACACTTTTTTGGGCATCTTTGTGGAGCCTCCGCACAATAAACTTAACAAGTTACAAATCGAAGCTACGAAATGAAATAAATGAGTATGAGCTAGAGGCTGCAGTAACACGGTGCACATCAGTTTGAGTAGAACCGGGGCGATAGCATAGGGTTCATGCATGTTTCTCAAGAAAGCAGTGAGGTGCTTTGAGGAGGTGGATGGCGACTAGCAGCTTGAGTCTTCTGTACTCAGTTTTGTGGTGATAACACGAACAGAAGGTGTCATGGCTGGGGACACCTTGGTGTAGCAGCAGGTAAACACACTGCACAACAACTCCATATGCCTTTTCTCTGGATTTCATATGTTTCTTGTTTTGTCTCTGAATTTCTGAAATGACCTTCTTTTCTCTGCCTGCTACCTCAGAGAGCAGTGCTTGCTGCATCTACAGAAAAATGGAGCATGGCCAAAGAATTAGGGAGAAAATCATGCATGTGCTTTGCCTGTAGAAGTCCGAGGCTAGTGGAGAGAAAAAACTGCATGAGCACATACTGTTTGTTGGTATTTCATATAATAATGTTCTTTTTTCTGTAGAGTGGACACTTATAAGACGTGGAGCATCTGGAAAAAAATGCCGATGGTTAGTGGCGGCTTGAAATACAACAAGAAACATACATGGGGATGAATATACATGAGATACCTTTTAATACGTTCAGTACATGGAGGTCCCAGTATACATAAATCTTTTTCACATAAATAGCAACTGGCGACATGTGGAAACCAAAACAAAGTCGCGGCTGAATGCATGCCACCTTGGTAGCCACATGCACAGGCTAGCTGAACCTGAAGTAGCTAACAAATTAGAACTTCGAACGGAAAAAAGTTAAGAGGGAATTGCTCTGACAAGGAGTCTCCCTTTATCAAATTCAGCAGAAGTTGAACTGGATGGTGGGCAGCAAGATCCGGGGTGCTATGTTCATGAACAGTCGGCGGCTCCGTCGTTGAACGGCTTAGGGTCGAGGCGAACGGACCAGGACAGCATAGTTGAATGGCTCGGGGCTGCGTTGGGAGGACTCGGGGGCAGTGTTGTAAATTGGATCAGGGTGAGGGTGCTTTCCACTGTCCCTGAAGAAAATGATATGAAGGACAAAACACACACACAAGAACAACTACACATTAGGATTCTGAATGGTCATCTGTTTGTTGAGGTAAAGAAGTTCAGAAAGATCCTCGGACACACGCACACACCAGTGCATGAACACATGCATTATCACATACATCTCAATTCCTCACATCACGGTTAATTCTTTTTTTAACAACATATGAAATGAATTATCAAATCAATACTCATAAAGGGGATCTCTTTTATGCAGATACAGACCCAATCATTCATGATTCTTTTTTAGCATACTAAGATGAACAGCAGAGAAGCATCCATAACAACAATATTGGAGAAACAAAGATCAGAGTTACCTGTACCTTGAACAAGTAGAGCTGGTTCGGGAGCAGTGGTGCACAGGTTCAAGCAAGAGACACCAGGAAGGTCGATCACAGGCGCCAGAGAAGGTCACCCGCGGGGATGCCAAGGAAGGAGGTGCAGAGGCGAGAGTTAAGGAGCATGGTGCGTTCTGCTAGAGGCCCTGCCGACGGCGTAACTCCCCTCGCCGACGGCTTCGGGGAGCAAGGGCGTTGGTGAAGGGGCCGGTGGATCATGAGGAGCAGGGCGGCAGAACCGGTGGGGGAGTAGTAGCGGCATCTTGGAGATCTGGCAGGCCGCGAGCCGACGCATGGTGACAGGATTGGCCCCGGCGGCGGCGACGAGCGGGAATGTTGGGTCTCGGCGGCGCGCGGGATTCCGGGGATCCGGCAGCGCACGGTGGTGCTGGGAACAACGAGGGCGATCCAGAGCCTGGTGGCGGCACGCAGGATCCATGACCGGTGGTGCGCGCGGGATCCTCGATCGGCGGTGGCGCGTGAGGCCTATGGCGGCGGATGTTTGGGGCGGCGGCGCGGTGCGCTTGTCTAGTAGGCGGGGACGGGGGTTAGCCGGGGTCGGGAGGTGGGGGATTGGTCGGGGATCGGTTTTGGTGCAACGTGGTTGGGTGGCTTTTTTCTTCTGAAGTATGTGTTCGAGTTCAGGAACAACTCCTCCGCGCCCTATATAGGCGTGACGTGATCCAAATAACTATTCTAATCCTGGGATTAGAATAGTGTTGTCCTATATATCTCTACTCCTAATATCTCAGTTGGTAGTCTGCGTTTCGAATTTTATTTTCGTCCCACCTATTATGGTCTTTTTTTTGTACTTCTTTGGTACTTACTCCCACCTCCCGCTCAGCCGCGAAAAACCGAAGAAAACCCCGCGATCGAGTGCGGCACACTCCCAACCTCCCGTCGCAATTATCTGACACCATCGAAAATAAACCACCAAAAACAAATCGGCGAAAATTAACCAGCGAAAAAAACCTACGCTCCTCTCGATCCGCTCGACGCACGCTCCTCTCGATCCATCCCTCCTGCTGGGGCCTTTCTCTCTTTCCCTCCTCCCCCCATATCCCGCTCTGCCACCGCCGCCCCATATCCCGCTCTGCCACCGCCCCTACTGCTCCACCGAACCGACCTCTTCTTCGAGCGTGAGCCGCTCCTCTCCCTGAAGCCCTCGTACGCACTAGGGTTTCGTGCGCCGCCGCCGCCGCCGGTCCTCTCCAACACTGCGACGGGCTTCATGGCCTACTTCGGCCTCGGGCCTTAA
This sequence comes from Triticum urartu, assembly GCF_003073215.2. Taxonomy (NCBI): domain Eukaryota; kingdom Viridiplantae; phylum Streptophyta; class Magnoliopsida; order Poales; family Poaceae; genus Triticum; species Triticum urartu. Next base: position 51,332,135 of record NC_053026.1, on the reverse strand, counting down.
TGCTTCCTCTGCTTCTGCGTCGGCCGGCTATTCAGCGAGGAGGACGTACATCAGGCAGCGGGTGACGCGCGGTGGCTGCGCAAATTCCTCTGCGGCGGAGATCTCCAGGATGGGTGCTTGTCTTCTCGGAAGAAGGAGATGATGAAGGATGCAGAGAAGGAAGGCAACGTGGTGTGTTCTTGCTGCAAAGTTCTCGTTCATATTTTTCTTGCTGCAAAGTTCTCGTACATATTTTTCTTCTTGGTAGGAAGGCAACGTGGTGTGTTCTTGATGATGATCGAAGAAGATCTGCTGGCTGCTGTTCAAGGGACGATAGCCAAAGAAGAAGAAGATGATTGCTATGTTCTGCTAGATCAGGATTCTGGAAGACCACGAAGAGGAATAAGACAAGCAGGCACATGTGTATCATCACGAGCAGCAAAACGAAGAGTAAACCCAAGAATATCAAGGGGGGATTATGTTGGCTGCCGTGGAGGACGAGATGCAAGGGTGCTCGGGCAGCGGCTGCAGCAGCGTGACAGATCAAGCGAGCTAGGTTGTGCCATCTCTGGTCCTCTCTCTTCAAACGGTCGACACCGGGTGCTTACGATCGACGTGACGGCGGCGGTGCAAGAGCATGGCGTAGCTGGTCTGAGAGTGGCGATGGACTCACTGCCCGCTGCTACTATATTCATCCAAAGTAGTGGCAGGGTGCAGCAGCACGAACGGCTCAGCCTCTACCTTGTTCATCCCATTACCACGGAGGCGCTTTAATTACTGACACATCTGTTCTTATTATGCAACTGCAGGTGATTTCTCATCTTTCAACTCGGTCTATTTTACTCGTCATACATGGAGAGAGTTTATACAATGTTAGATGAAGAGTTGGCGGTGCCACGGTGCCAAGGTTTGCTTCTCAAAACTGATAAGATCACATGATGCTTTTATATGCTTATTATTAAATCACAGGCAAATAACCCACTTCAACCTGCGTGATAATTATGTAGTGAACAGAGCTTTTGTGTAAATAAACTACCCAACTTTGTCAAGTGAGTTAATGGAGCAAGTCTTTAATTTGTAATTAGCTGTTGTTCAGAATTGAACTAGCGCTTCATACAGAACAATTTTGAGAGCAACTCCCCACAAAAAAAATACATCAACTATAATTGTTGGAATCCTGAAGGTAGTTCCATCGAAGTTTGTGAGTATATTTGCAAACCTCTGTCTACCTATGAATACTATTATCGAGATAGTTTAAACCATGTTGTTGGCCTGCTACAATGCTCAATGGTTTACCCTTGCTCAGATCAATTCTGGTGTGTTTGTAGTGGGAATGTGGGATGATGTATGAAGAGATAAAGAAAATTATGCTCGCGGAATATGAGTATGTAGTAACAGTTCTCTGTTATGGTTCGCGACAATTGTTCTGGTACATCTCATTGGTAGTTTATATGTAATGCAATGCCGTTTTATAATTATCATGCTAAAAAGTAATGTTACATTAGACATTTCAACATAAATGAGATGGACAACTGAGCCCACAATATATAACTATGTATATTGGGACACAACGTTTTGCCTCTGTGTCCAGATGAGCCGGTCATTCGTCAGTTGGAATCCGCGCCAAAGAGTTTCAGTGGTGTTGGTGTTCGCCAGTAGTCCAGTACATCGAGTATAGAACAACCGTGTATGCTGCAGGTGGTTACGGCGTACAGCGGAACTGACAGAACTATTTTGAATCTCGGTGGCTCTGTATCAGGGTCTTCCTGTACTGACGGTTGAAAGATTTCCATGTGGTATGTGACATGGTACAGATTTTTCGTTTCCTCGTAACTTTGATGACGAAAGGCAAACGGATTCCTTGCCTTCCAATTTATCAGTCTTCAGTTACGCTCACGTACCGAGTGAATAGATTGCAATGTTCTGTACTTCTTATTTCTAATTGATTTCATTCTCTAATGGTTGCATTAACTTGCCAAACATTTCTGGCGGATGCATGGGAGGGCCGTCTATGGTGGCAGTGGAACAGTCCTCACTGTAAGTGATCTTAGATAGGGATGAGGTTAGCAACGAGGGCGAAAGATGATGAGGCTCCAGAATCTAGAGAGTTGTTGTGAAAGCTGATCCACAAGCACCAGGGTTTGTTATAAAAGGAAAACTCTCTCGACCCGGATGGAAATAATATTCCTGGTAGGTACTGTTGAGAGATGATAAGCTAGCTTACAGCTGAATATTGCACTGTTCCATAGTTTTCCGGACTACAGATGTTGTCGATGAGCAGTATGTTTTCTAATGTATGTTGTCAGCCAGGTCTGCCACATGTCGTCGCATCGCTAGCGAGGTTTGCCTGCGCCATAGAAAGAGGGAGGGGTGTATAGAGGGATGGTCTAGGTGGCGGCTTGGGTGGGGATGGTGGTGGTGGTGGTGGTGGTGGGTGGGGGGGTTAGCCCCGTTGCATCTGTTTGGTAGACAACTTGAAGTATTTAGAGATATAATGCACTATCTTGAATCGATACACATTCCTGTGCCACTGTTTCTAGGGGTAGCCCTCTAATTAGCAAGTGGTTTTTCATGTGTGTGTGATTATGACAGAAATTTGAACAGTGTGTCGATTTATCTCATAAATAAGTATTCACTCTTACAGCACCACCATGCATGTTTTTTCACGTTTTCAACAGTTCATCTTTCAATTTTGATTTGCATAACCATGCATATATGGTGTATTGAATCAGCAAATGATATTTAAGTGCTTATTAGTTGTTGTATGAACATTTTCAGCTTTCATTAGCCCAATCGGTGCTTTGCACCGATGCTTTCCTTTGTAGCCGGCAGACAACTCAGACAAATGCATCATTATCATTTTGTTTTGATGGTTTTGTCAAAAAAATCAAATGAATTGATCTTGTTTTTCTTTGTGCAGAATTGCCTGAGATGGTTAGTGATAGTGAAAGTTATGATGACAGATAATTACTCCTCCAAGAAGAAGAATCAGAAGAGGTATACTAATGTCACTTTGTTTAAAATCTCTCCATACATATATCCTATATCACTAAGCTCCCTGGGGAAAAATCGCTCAGGGGCGATTCAGGAATCAATTGACCTGGTCGTCTGCTTTGTGTCGGCTGGCTATTTGTGGGCCTTTTTCATCAGTGGTAAGGTGACATGGGCCGCGTCTGTCGGTGGCTGAGGAAAGGCGGTTCGAGCCTGACGTGGTCGTCGATGAGGAGCTTCTGGATGTCACCGGCGCCGGCAATCCTCGAGGGCAAAGGCTGTGACAAGCGGCGGCGGCGGTGCTTGGGCAGCAACAATCCGAGCATGATGAGGTCAGAGTTCGCTATCAAATCCGCTACATTTATCTTGGATCCATGCCCAGCGTCTCAAACTGGCTAGCAATTTATTCAAAGGATGGGCGAAATCACGTCACCTCAGCTTGCGATGCATTTGCCTGCTAGGAATTGGGATCGATCCATTCTTTGCTCCGTTTCTATTCAGATTTTCATGTCTTGATTGATTTTGCAAATTTTCCTCTTTGTAGCCACCGCGTGAAATGAACCTAGCATTGTGCATGGTCGCAGGAGTCTCTGCAAGTTACTTGCTTGTTGATTCTGCATATTGGAATAATAAGTAACTACTTTGTGAAGTTCTTCTAATTTCGAATGTTATAGACAGCTAGAAAGACAGCCCATTGTACAAGTTGTCTATATCGATATCTAGAGATGATATGGAGAGCCGCTACAGATAGATACTATCTAGACTATTGTACTTGCCCTTATTGCTGCAGGTCGAAGGCGTCGTGGTGGTGCATTGGAGCTGGAGGAGGCGGCGGGCCAGTGTTGTTTGTGCTCAAGACGTACGAGATGGTGGACAGCCCATCGACGGAAGCAGCGGTCTGGTGGAGTGACGCGTTGGACACGGCCTTCATGGTTTGGTGCTTGCTGGAGTTTGCATCTTCAAGCACAGAAATTTCTCCAGTTTCATCCATGAGCCCCCCCCCCCCCCCCCCCCCCCCCACCCCCTCTCTTACTGAATCCCTACGCACCCCAAGCAATCTCGGTCAAGTTTGTGCGGATTTGGGGTTTAAGATCTGTGCATGTGCGGGGAATTTATTAGTAGGAGTTGGGTTGGGTTTTATTTGTCAGATTTACTGGAGTTGGCATTAGATTTTGATCTTGGGTGGGGGCGAGGGTCCTCAAATGTCTACACTGTTGTGGTGAAATGCTACTCCATTTTTACTAAAAATCATTTAGGATGCTGATTTTCTTAGTTGGTCTTGATTGCAGTTAAATGCCAAAAATCAGGACTCGGTATGGTGCCAAAATATGTTCATAATTTTGTGCGCTGGGCTGGTGGGATGCTATGTGAATCACTACATTCTTACTCCTTTGGTTCGCCGGAGGTTCGGATTGCATTGACCACATTCAGATTTTTCCTAGAGATTCGGGCCGGCAACCAAAGATGTCCAGCCTTGATGGCTTGTGATATATTATCATGTTTAGGATAGACGAAAATAAGATTGCAAAGGTACATTCTTTTCCTGCATAAACTAAATAGTGTTACAAATGGTGATAAACATGGGTAGTTTTCACTTCTTTATTACTGCTGAATCATGACATAAAATGCATGTTTCTTGTTGTATACCTTCAGTGTGGATTATTACGTGATGTACCTTGTCATTAACTTTCTTTATTTAGGACTAATTTTGTTTCATATTCATACTAAAACTTTTCTCAGGATACTAAAATTTACCCTTGCACTCAATTTTTCTAGAGCTAATAAAATATCTCGTTTTAGTGAAATTTGACTTTTACTATTTTTTGTCAAGATACTCAGTTTTCTTGTGTTAAAATTTATCTTGTTACTGAAATTTTATAGGAACGAAGAGCTCAAGATTTTTTTTTGTTCATGAAGATGCATAATCAAGAGGAACCACGAGGATTCCTAAGAACACTTGAGGTGCAGCAACATCACTTAACCTTTTCATGTTACTCTAGATGATTTATCATCCTTGCTTGCCCCTCCCGACAAGGATTCATATCAAGAGTTCAATACTTGTTGGGGGCTCCTCGCAATGCATGTACAGAGAGGCATAACTTCTTTGCTTCCCCCACCATCTCTGCAATAATATGGCGTGCATGTGCAAAAAGAAGGATCTGATGGTCTACTAAGGGCTTATAGGAATGAAGAGCGGCTTATCTTCTTAACGTGTTTATCTGGTAAATATTCATCTGTCAGGCAATACAAATCGTATGGTTACAAGTTCAACAACAACATGGGGAGCGCTGGCGTGGTAGTCCGGCGGTAGAGGGATGGCTGGGCAGCAGCCTACCGAGGAGTTGGAGGGAGGGCTTGATTGGACCACATCTGTCCACGAGGGCTCGTTGGTGGGCTAATCAAGAAGGGGGGAGGGGCTGGGTGTATCTGTGTTGCGCGGTTCCGGCTGGTGTGCTCCTCGGCGGCGTCCTGGATAGGTGGATGTGTGGGCGGCTGCGTGTGTGCGTGTGCTTCGGCGGTGCGTGGTGAGGTAGCGGGGTGGCCAGCGCGGTGCCCTGGTGAGCAGGTGGTTAGATCCGGACGGATTTGGCCATGGTGGCTCGACCTTGGACTTGCTGGTGCATGTTGTGCGGAGCTCGAGAGGTTGATCTGGGCGAAAGCTTGTCTCCGGAGTTTCCAGAGCCGGTGATGGCGAAGCTTTCGAGTGTCGTTTCCTTCCTATGGGCATCGCCGAGGTATTCTCAGCCGCAATTTATGCCGCTTCGGAGGAAACTCTAGATTTGTGTGATCGGACGATGACGGTGCTTTGGCATCATATCCCTCTCCAGGGTTTCATCTTTTGAGCTATGCATTAGCATGCTGGGCCGATGGAAGATGGAAACAGAATGCATTTATAACAAGGGCACCGGCCACAGGTTTACAACGACTTATTGGTTGTACTGATGGAGCAGAGTGCATATTTGTGCAGAGTCTGCAAAGAGTAACTGAAAGACTCGACTGATCAGATTTGTCAGGAGGGCTTTCTTATTTATGTATCCAATTTTATGCATGCCAGAGGAAGAAGATCAAGGTATGTATATATAGCTTGATTAGACACAATGGTAAATTTCTTATGCTTTTTTGGCTTGAATCATCTATTCTGTTGTGCGTACATGTACTACGTAGTGTATTATTTTTTGGCCTGAATCAAAAAATAATTCAGTCATTTAACCTTCTCAAATCCGGATCATGTACTACACAGTGTTGTTTCTTTTGCATAGAAGTATCACGCACACCTTCCAGTAGGACCTGAATGATGTGCAGAAGATAACAAAACAAGTTTACAAGTGTTACCGAAATTTCCTTAAGTTCTTTTCTCCTATGATTTACTGAATGCATCCTTGTGTTCTCTAATTGTGTAAAAAATGGCATCTTTGTAATGTACTTTTATTTAACTCAGCTCATACTCCGTATTGTACTTCTAAAATTTGCCAAGTTTCGAATTCTGACTCAGAGTGCTTATTCATGTTCTTTTTTTGTTAGCTTTTAGTCAGCTGAGTTGAAGAAGCAAGTAAGCCTGAAGAAATGGACAGATTGGCATTTAAAAATCCTGAAGATATGAACAAACAATCTTGCTGATTCATGTGTACTAGCCTGCTCGTTCATGTATAGTTTATAATCTGAGGAAATGTTTGCCGTCTGTGTTAACCTCCAGTCTTGTACTGCTGAAGATTGTAGTTTGTGTTGTATCATATGTGGACATGTTCTTTACTTCAATCTAGACTTACGTGCCTTTGTGTTAAGTTGTCTTACATCTCAAGTTTTGTATTTTCATGTTTCATGAATTATGTGGGTATGTGGCAGCCCACATAATACCACATACAGTATGTGGACAGCCCACTTAATCCCACTTAAATAAGTGGACATATGTGGCAGGAAGTGGGCACCTGCAGGTTGTCCCACCTACACGCTGAGTGGAAGAGAGTTCGTATTTGCCGTTGTATGATGAAAACTGGATGCCACCATGCTTAACGTGTATTTTTAAATAAAAAGAATAATCTGATCAATCTGTTCTTATTTCTATTATTCGGTGACGACTCATGGTTATTCGGATTTTGCCCGTAGCAACGCACGGGCCTCATGATGAAGAAATTTTAGCTAATTCTGATATCGAGATCCTGGAGAATCCATCTGACGTAGTCAAAGATAAACGTCTTGCCCCAATCACTATCATACCCACGGACCAACGTGAATTACTTGTCGGCCTCTGCAACTACATCATGTCTATTGATGATGTCGGGTGTTTGGAGTAAGTATCATGTATCAATATTTAATGTGCGGATTTATAATATTATTCTTCTTATCATCCAATTTATAGGAAGGTATGGGTCTGGAGCTCGACACCCGATCCAATGGGCTTAAGTCTTAAGAAACTTCAGTGCATACTTAACATGGAGCAGACCATGGACAATGACTGCTTCAACACAGCCGTGCGTATGCTGTCATGTGACGAGGGAGTATTGTTCACAGACCCTCCTGTGCACTACGTGGATCTACGATTTTGTGTAAATTATCTTAACTCTTCATTCTATGTGTCATTACTATCAACATGTTGAAACAATTTTTTTTTGTACTTAGTCCATGATGCTAGAGTCAACACGAGGTCAGAAGTTTTGCGAGAAGGAAACTATCCAGAGGTTGGCAACATTATTTGATAGCTGGCCTGGGATGGACAACGACATCTCATCGTGCAACAAGGTAATTAAAGTATTTTGTCCATTGTTATCATGGTTTATTGTTGTTTCTAATACCTCCACTTGTAGATTTATCTTCCCTATGCATCCATCGGCCTATACATTTTGTACGTCATCGATAAAGAGGCACGTCATCTATATATTATGGATCCTATTCAAACATCACAATCGTTAGAGGAGAAAAAATTGAGGCATGCACTGAAATTAAAAAGTTTTGCAAGGGATTTCAAAGAAGCACTCGAAATAAAGCTGCCTGGTTTGAATTATGATCTATCTAAATGGCAACGCTTATTTCTGTCCGGTATTCCAACGAGTATAGATGGATAATGAATTCATAACAAAAACATTTACTTTTGTTATTACTATATTCTTTACATTGTTAATTTAAAGTTTTACAAGAATTTGTCTGGCTATTTTGTTTTTCATTTTATGCTCTGGTGGAACGGTGAAAATTTGGTCAAGCCGATTTGCGCGGTGAGTATTGTCCGTTACATGTTTTAAGACCTTCGGCATGAAATTTTCATACTAACTACATGTATGCGTTTGTGCGGGATGGGTATAAATTGAGGAAGCAGTTTTTGTTATACTTGCTAAAACATCGTGGGGATAAAGCTAAAGGAAACTTATCGGATATTGTGAAAGAATTTCTTAAGCGCATTATCTAGATATTAATAGTTTTGTAATAGATGTTTAGTTGAAACATCGCTCAGTTTGTTATATGGACATGTCTTTAATTTTTCTTATGTTATCAATTTACATTGCAAAAATAAACTTCAGTTATTAAATAATTATGTTTCTGTTATATTGTTTGTACGTGTGGAATTTAACATGTAACTCCTGCAAACTTTTTCAAGAGCCCATGGCAACGCACGGGCACTCTACTAATATATATATATATATATATATATATATATATATATATATGGGTCACGCTATTCGTCACCCTGGGTGAGGAATAGTTATTCTTCACCACACACACGCTTATAAGGACATGCTTGCATAACCAAATTAAACATCCACTTACATAGGTGGCTATTACAACCATGGCATTTGCACACACCAAAGTAAACTATTACATGCATAATTACATAGGTGGCTACTACACACATGACATTTTCACACACACCAATAAAATAAAGTATATATTACATGCATGATTAACTAGCAAAAACGATCATCTGATCATCATCTACTTCTTGTGACGCTTGCTCTGCTTGTGGCTCGATCCGGACACGTCGATTTGGGTAACGAGGCACTTCCTAATGTCAACGATCCGCATGTGCATCTCGTAGTATGTGTACACGCTCTTGGCCGCAAATCTGAGGTGAGGTTCATCTAGTTGCCGCATCCAGGCCTTGTGCCAGGATACGTGACTTGTTCTCTGGGCATCCTGCTTCATCTTTTCGTGTAGGGGTAGATGATGGCCAAGGCGAGTTCGACCAGGGAGTCCTGCTTCGTGCAGCCCCAGACCCTGTAGTGCTCACGGATTTCGATAAGATTCTTGCAGGACAAGGTTCTTCTAGGTTATTTGTTTCCTAATTAAGGCATTCAATTCATAATTGATTTTTTATTTCTAATAATGGTGTTTCCTAATCGAGGCATTCAATTCCTAATTTATTTGTTTTCTAATTTAGGCATTCAATTCATAATGAAACTATTTAATTTCTAACAATGGTGTTTTGATGTGATACATCATTCGCTGGATCTGGTGAGTCGGTTTTTATCTATGAGTGGGAAGAATTTGTAGGATTCACACAACTGGCGCTTTTGTAAGTAGTAGAAATAGAGAAAGAGATAGAGATAGACATGTTGTTTAACAAATACTCCCTCCATTTCTTTATATAAGGTGTGCCCTTCCACCATCCATTACCTGCCTTAGATAAAAAGTACTGCGTAGTCCCAATAGAAAGGTAGTTAAAAAGAATCTCTCTCTCTCTCTAATTGCATGCACTCACATTTCTCCTTCTCTCCTATCACACGGATTGATTTTATTCTGGTGTAGCGAGATTTAATTGCCTTTTATTAGGTCGTTGTTATTTAGTTGCCACTAATTAATCTGTAAACTAACTAATTGTTTAGGGTATTTTCGTCCAAAATGCTCCTCAGTTCTGTGCCTTGGTCACTGTGCCTAAAAAGATAAACCTTATATATTAAGGAACGGAGGAGTATATTTTTGTTACATGTATCACACACGGGTCAGGCTCGTGAACCATATGCAAATGCGCCCAACAGAAACAGACTTTATCAGATGAGGAATACAAGTTCATTAGATCCAACCGAGAAACACACGATACTATCAAATTGGGAACTGCAAAACACAACATTAATTCATTCCCCCGCAGAAGTTATTTCGATCATAACTCATTACATTGTATGTAATACTCCTCCGTTGCTTTATATAATGTGTATTTATTTTTTGATAAAATTTTATAATGTAAGGTATATTTCTTTCAGTTTCACATAATTCTATTTTTAACCCTCCGAAAAAAGGAAAGTATCTCTTCCTGATTGCATGTATCTCTCCTTCCACTAGTAGAAAAAGAGCCATTTGTCCCGGTTCATAAGGCCCATCCGTCCCGGTTGCGGAACCGGGACTAAAGGGTCGTTACTAATGCCCTTGGCCTTTAGTCCCGGTTCTTATACGAACCGGGACAGATGGGCCTCCACGTGGCCGTTGTGGCGAGCCCAGGCAGGAGGGCCTTTAGTCCCGGTTGGTGGCACCAACCGGGGCCAATAGGCATCCACGCATCAGCTGTTCAGGGGCTAAGGTTTTTGTTTTTTTTTCTGAAAGGGGGGTGCATTTGGGGGTTTTGTATGGTTAATTAAGGTGTTTCATATATTGTGTTAGGTAGCTAATTAATTAATAGAGAGAAGTGTCCTCTCTTATCTCCGTGCTTGGTCGACGCTACGTACTATACGTATAGAGAGGCCCTCGAAACGCTAGCTAGTAAGAAAATGAAGGAAACCACTAAGTACAGAAGTTCGTCATGCATACCGAGAGAAGTGATCGACTCTCCTTCTCCGAGAGATTGGTCGAACAACAAGTTTTCGTATTATCTATCTGACGCTACTGGCTACATACATATACAATATGTAAGATCTGTTACAATCCCCTAGCATCTAAAATCAAGTCTACATGGTATTCTCCGGCTTTATTGATGACGTGGTCAAGAAAGAATCTCGCTAATTCCTCTTGAATTGCTTTCATGCGATCTTCTGGTAGGAGTTCATTTCGCATCTCCCACGTCTAATTTGAAGAAGGGGGTTAATACATATATGTGAATGAAACTCAACAGAAATGATGGTGTAATAAAATGAAATTGTGAATATTATTGCTTACGCACATCAAATTGTCTTTTAGAGTAGCCCCGCTTATCTTTGCAAGTCGCGTTGTAGATGAACTCGCACATGTAGTATCCACAGTAATCATTCCCTTGTTCCTGCCACAAGCACTTTACGAAAAATAGAGGTCAATCAAAATGATAATGAAGTATTATAAATGGCATTGATGAAACTAGCTAGAATCAACGGGATCGAGATGCGCGGAACTAGCTAGCTAGTACTACTTACTTTCGGGTATGTCCATCGTAGCTCCCCCGGCAGTCCCGGAGCTTGTGCGGTGAATACTTTCCAAACCCTGCGAGACAAAGAAAACAATTACTTGATATCAGGAAATGAACAAAAAGTTGCCGATATGGTGCGATAATGATCGATTGAACTTACTTCTTGAGCATTTTAGTCATGTTCGCATAGGTCTCGGGAGATTTTCGTCTCGAGTCTAAGACGGTTACTAGTCCCTGCTC